>NW_016808026.1:2817784-2871498 GCF_001698545.2 Rhinopithecus bieti
AAAAAAAAAAAAAAAAAAAAACAATAAAAAATTAAAATCTTAGAGTTGTTAAAATTACATTTTAAATCCTTTACATCCTTTACTACTTAAAGGATGAGAAAATTGACACATTTCATTTCCTTTTATCTAAGCTATTATAGAATAGATTCTATAATATCAGAATTTATAAGATTTATATTTTTTAAATTATAAAGCCCACACTATTAGTTCTATATTTGATTGGATCCAATTTTCGTCAACTATATTTTGTATTATATTGAAGTGGCATTGTTGTCTGAGGTAAATACCTGGGGTAGTCTCACACCAAGAAGACTGAGGACATAGACACACAGGAGGAGTGAGTTTGGGAGCAGAGGTTTAATAGGCAAAAGAAAGAGAAAGAAGAGCAGTTCTCTCTTTCAAGGGCTGGGGGGTTAGGGGGAGGCATCTGAAAGAGAAAAGCTGGCCTGCAGCAGACCACAGCAGATTTTATAGGCAGGATTGAGGAGGTAGTGTCTTATGTAGGGCCCACAGATTGGTTCAACCAGGTGTGACGTTTACATAAAGCCTGGAGAAAGCTGGTTGTCCCATCCTAATCTTATTATGCAGACTGGCTTTCCACTTGGCCAGTGCCATCTTGTCTGCTCCTTACTGTACATGTGGCTGGCAAAGAGAAGGGATGATGGAGTCACCATTTTGATCATGCCTAGTCCCAGGTAGCCTTTTCTTATTGGCAAAACTGCCAGCATTTAACTGTGCAAGCTTCCAGCTTGCTTGTCTATTACTGCAGCTAACTTTTACAGGCTGCTCTTTATTAGAAAAAAACAAAATGATCTGCAGGCTGCTTTTCATTAAAAGGAAAACTTTACTGAGGACATCCTTACCCTCACTATCTGCCTAAATAATTTCCTTTTAACTCCTATATCAATATTTGACATGTCAAAAGAGCTTTGAAGTATTGTTTTTAGTTCACAGGTAGGAATAGACATTCATGCATGTGTATACTTATTAATTTATTTATTCAAACATGTGTTGAGTGTCTGCCATATATCAAGCACCATACACTGAGGTTCCAATGCTAAGTGAAACCAGAAAGCACCCCTCCTTGCATGAGGCTACATTATAGTCTGGGAGCAGATGTAATGTTAGATGACAGATCAAAAATACAAGCATGTATACTCGGCTCTCAAGACATGTCAATTTCCTACCTATCTTGATCGTTTTCCACCCCTACTTCATTTTGAAAATTCCATTGCTGACCTCCCTTACTCCAATCTCTTAAGTTCTCCTCTTAGCATCCATCAATAGCCCAGTCCTCATTTATGACCCTTCATCCTGCACTGAAGTCTTTATAACCATCTCTGATACAGGGACCTAGTCTTATCAATCTACTTTACCATTTCTTACAGCCTGCCCTGTAATACATATTTTTGAACATGTCAGCAAATGTGGTGAAGGAATCTTTCACTGACTCACTCAACAGACAGCTTTGGGAAAGTAATAATTTATTAAATGGCAAAGGGATTTTCTAGGCACTAAGTCAGCAAAAGAAGATCTACATAGGTTAATATGGCTTTATCTGGGAATAAAAATACTAACAGTCTCTTAACATTTACTGCATTCACTATTTGCTAGGCAGTATCCCAAGTATGCAAATGATCTCATTTAAATCTTATAGCAATCCTTTGAGGCAGGTATCTATTTTAACTAATGGGAAAACTGGGACACAGATCCTTGCCCAAGATAACAAAGCTAATGGTGAAGTTTTCACTCCAACTATGATATCAGAAGGACTTATGAACTTGTAAATATGACATGAAACTTAGTATGGCCAACAACAAAAGAAACACAATTTTAAAAGCTTTAAAGCAGGTTCTAGGAAGACAATATGTTAGCATAGAATTGTAGACTACAGGAGCTTGAAGGGACTTTTAAAAAATGTAATCCAGCTCCTGCATCTTGTAGATTCAAAAATCACTTCAGATTCTGATAGGTCCTTTGACTTGCCTACATATTATAACTAATATGTATAAAACTTGAGCCTCCTCCCACCAAAAGCTAATGCTTACACTGTGTTCTGAATTTCATTTCTTCTTGACTCCTCAAAAACTTTGTTTCATTTCTCTTTGCATCATCCATCTATCCTTCTGTTTCAGTTACTTTTCAACAGAAGAAATATACTCAAATAGTTCTCATCCTTAAAACTCCCTCTAGCTATGGCTTCATATATATATATATGAAGTATATATATTTGCAACATGCTACACCAAGAATTGCAAGCCCAGTGCCTTAGTATTTATAGTTAAACTGAAAACTGAAGAGTATACTCTCTCACTGCAAAACTGTCCCTAGTTCCTGCTAAACTCAAACCCACAATATGTACTTTTATTGGCTTGCATCTCCTTGGGCCATCTATTTCTGAAAAATTAAAACAGAACATTTACAGGAGGCTACACATAAAATTTTTCTCTTTGTTGCTCCATTTTGATGGTCTTTATTTCAAGACCCTACACCTTCACAGTCATACTTCTTGCAATGCATACGCACTAGAGATTGCTGCCTTCTCAACTCTCAGTTCTTCCACAACTCATTCCATCCAGTTTCCAACCCCATCAATCCTCCAAAACTGCTCTCATTATCATTTTAAATCCTTCCATGTTATCAATTCCAATAGGCCCTTCTTGTCCTTACCTTATCCAACATCTCAACAGCTTTTAGATCTATAGATCACTCTGTTCAAAACACTGTCTTCTCTTGGTGTTCCTTAAACAGGGAGTTTTGAATCCCAGCTCTGCTACTTTCTAGCTGGGTTATTTGGAGCAAACTATTTAGTCTCTCTGAGACTTGATTTCCTAATTCATATAAGAGATCTAAAAATACCCCTATTTCACTCAATTTCTCTAGGAACACCGAGTATAATTTTTGGAATTTTTTTCTCCATTTATGAATTAAATTCAGCAGGCGTTATAGTTCTGCATTAACTGTATGCATCTGCAAGCAGATCCAAAAGCTATACTATAATATAAATGTAAGATTATTGCATATAATATGACTATTATTAGTTTCTTTATATTCAACAGACTCAGGTTCTGATGAGTTCACATTTGTTCACAGTACAGAAAACAGCAGTGTTTATATGAGAAAGACAGAAGTCCTCACAAAAATTTTGATAAAGGATGCTTAGCAAAGAATGAAATTGTCGTAAGTGCTATAAGCTACTAAATACTTAGTCAAAACTTACTTAGCATTATGACCAAACTTTCGAAGCTGTGGGAAGCTGCTATAACATTAAATAGTACAAAGCTTACTTCTTCCACTCTCAAGAGAAAAGCAATTATAATTTGTAAATGGCCAATTCAGTTGGTTTTGAAAAGTCACTTTGTAATTACATTCAGCACGAGGTTAATTGGAGGACTGTTTCCCTGATTCGACTTAAATGTTCATGTAATTAGCTAATTGTTATATGTGTAATCAATATTGAGAAAGCCATTTGTTGGAATATAATTCCGTTTTTATGACTGAACAACACTCTACTGAAAACAAATCTATGTAAACAATGTTATTTGGGAAGAAAAAAAAACAGATTTTGAATTAACTCATGAAATATGTGCTTTATCCAAGGGTAAAGATGTCTCTCTGGACTTTCCTGATGTATAAGCATGTTTTTCAACTGAAGCATTACCAGGCTGATAGCCCAAACATGTGTCTATTGGAAACACAGATGCTTTAAGCATTCTCATATGCATGTGGTTAAGAGACTTCTACATATGGAAAGCACAGTCTTAATTAGTTACCTCTCACAGAGGCACATTGCCCTCCTGTAGTACCAGCTGAGCACACAGACCGGCTTTCAGTTATTTTCCATTGTCCTTGCATTCTGAGACCATTTTAGATGGAACCATGAGAGTTACCACTAGAGACCAGCACAAGCAGTCAGAGAATTTCATCACATTCCTATGAGTATTTATTTGTTTCCGTCTCTCCTGTACTGTTTTGTTGCATTTTCATAATGTTTTTCCAAAGCTGAAAGTGCCTCACAAAAACCTATAATTGTGGTACTATGAAAATAATTTAGGTTTCACCATTAGCATAAAACTTCAGCTAAATTGTCCACTCAATAATTTGTATGCAAATAAAAAGGTTAATCAGCAATTATTTGCAATGCACTTACCACCTGTAATGTACTAGGCCAGTTGTTATAACAAATAGATGGATATTACTGTGGATGGAACTTACATCTAATTTAACTATCATATTCATGTGCTGCAGAATCACTTAAACTATATATTCAGAAGCCATTATCCTTATAATTTCAGGGCATCATTTACAATCCAGATGGCAAGAAAAAGTAGAGACACTTTATTACCTTCAAAACTTTGCTGGGTTTTTAAAATGGTTTCTTCTATCATAGCACAGTATTATCATTGCATTTCAAAGGCTTATAAATGCAAAGAAAATACATTTAAAAATGGGAAAGATTCAAAATTACTGCTGCTTTTAAAATATGCCAGCACTTACGGAAATGAGCATTACATCATAAAGTAACTTGGATGAAATAATTTTGTTAGAAATATTACTTCTAAAAGACATCACAAAATGTTTTACAGAGCTGATCACTGGTGTAGAGGGAAAATGAAAAGGTTTATCAGAGACCTATTTCGAATAAAAAAATGTTACACAACTTTGATGGTAAGCCAATTCAACCAAGCACAGAAGAACCCAGTGCTAGAAAAGAATAAGTAAAATGTTAGAATTAAAGAGTTCAAGAGTCATCATCACTTGAGTTCTTTTATAAGCCAGACACTATTTCAGTCCGCAGAACAAACCTGCAAGATAGGCATCGTTTGTCTATTTTATAGGTAAGACAATGGTGATCTATTTGATCTGCAGATCGAGATCACAGAAGAGAAAATAGTAGGGCTCGGACCCAAGCAGTGTTTTATATCTGACCACACACATTTCTAAAATGTTAAATTGCTGTCTTTAAGGGTTCCTGAAGCAAAGCTCAATGTGTAGGAAGATTGGGTATCCCCCAGGGTCACATTCTGTGCCTTTATGAGAGGATGTGAGCTCTAAAGTAGAAACACATAATAGTTTCTCGCTGTTGTGCATGAGTTAAAACCACACTTGATCAAAGTAGGCCCTGATAAGTTTATTTTAGATATAGTCTAAATGTTAGATATATTTGCACCATCATTGTGAGGTCTAACATGAAATTCAGATATAATAACATGTCTTAAGAAGAATGAAAATTATTTGTGGCAATAAAGAGTAATTCTTGCTATCGAAATTCTGAGAACTGAAAACAATTACTGAAGAGTAAGTTAGAAACTATCATATTAACAAAGTTAATTTTAATAGCTAGTTTCATAATTACTATGATGTTTCATAGATCATCACAGTAATGTATCTTAGCTCCACCAGTAACATTTTTTTTTTTTTTTTTTTTTTTTGAGGCGGAGTCTTGCTCTGTCGCCCGGACTGGAGTGCAGTGGCCAGATCTCAGCTCACTGCAAGCTCCGCCTCCCAGGTTTACGCCATTCTCCTGCCTCAGCCTCCCGAGTAGCTGGGACTACAGGCGCCCGCCACCTCGCCCAGCTAGTTTTTGTATTTTTAGTAGAGACGGGGTTTCACCGTGTTAGCCAGGATGGTCTCGATCTCCTGACCTCGTGATCCGCCCGTCTCGGCCTCCCAAAGTGCTGGGATTTCAGGCTTGAGCCACCGCACCCGGCCTCCACCAGTAAAATTTCACACAGTAGCTAGAACAAAATGGTAATTTGTCTGAAGATATCCTAATATGTGATGAATAACAGCAGTAATGAGTTAGAGAGAAAAATTAATCTAAATAAAATAATCTTATGGTAAACTACCTTACTAGATAAAACATGGTGAACATTTGAGACTTCCTATAATGGTGACCTAGAAATTTGCATATTGGGACAATCTAATAAGGGGAGCTTCAATAATTAAACTTCTTGCATAAGCTAAACAAACTTGATTTATGTGATTTAAGGACAGAACAGTCCTGACTTTGATACCAACAGAAAATGAGAACAATGAAGAGATTTAAAATGATGATACCCATAGCAAGTTGTAATCAAATACAGCTCAGGGCAATTAAAGAGATGACCACCCAATAGGATATAGTCATTAGCAATAATATATATTCTAGTCTAAAAACAGATGAAGGCTCTGAGAGACATTGAATCCATTCCTTCAAAGGAGTATAACAGTATAACAACAACAAAAATCTATAATTGTATATGTGACTTTTACCATCCTGTTTAGTCTCTTCTTCCCTTCTTGCCCCAGTACACGTAGAACCTGACCTAGTTCTTAAGAAAATGTCCCCTGTAATTCCACCCGCGCACATGAAGACACCCTCAGGGAAATACACGTGATTAACTAGATTGACATCAGTGCATAAAGATGTGTTGCTTGCACAGCAACTAGGGGCAAGGAAAAAGAGAAGAACAAAGAAAACATCTATATTAGAAACCTGATTTTCCATTGCTCACCTTTTCAAATGTGCTAACCCTTGAAATACTTGTACATGTCTCTAGTGGATTATCTCAGCAAAGATGGCAATTAGTGGTTAAGAATGTGGAGGCTGCAATTCAAGAACATTATCTGCATCTTCCCACTGTTAGAATTACTTGTAATGAGGTAGAAATAGAAAAAATATCAGCATGTTTTCAGGTCCATATTGTCTTTGATATATTTCACGAAGCTGAAATTAATCAATCAAAATAGGCCCCAAATTTGCCAAAGCATACATTTTGCATGCATATACAAACATTTACACACATACACACAATGTTTACTTGCTTAAAGTAGGCAGCATACAGAGTTATTACATATGTATTCTCTTTTCCAAGAACACACAGTAAGGCAGATTTTGTGACACTGTCCTTATTAACAAGCCTAAAATGGAGCCCTCACCTTTGTGTTTCCTTGCATTTACAACTCATTCAAACACAAAATGCCCACTTGAGGGCAAGATATAGAATGATGGCAGTTGCAGCAATGGCAGATTCTTCTTTATACATCTTTTAAATGTCTTCATCCCTACATGTACCCTGGGTATTATGTCCACATTTCTCAAACATGGCAATACATTAGAGTCATGTGCAGAGATTTTTGAAAGTAGTGATATGCTGGTCTCACCATGAACTCTTGGAATTAGAATGTCTGAGTTGCAGCCTGAGGTAGGAAACCACCATGCTATGTGATTCAGCAGTCAAGTTTAAATCACACTTATAGAACTTTGTTGTTACTTAACATTGGCAAGTATTGTCATGGACTTGGTGTCTTTGTAATAGTTGCTGCAGCTCATGCCATCCTTTATTTCCTTCTTTCCCAGACATCTCCTATAGCCATTTGTTTGCCCTTTGAGATATTTAAAATAGTATCCTCTGATCTACTGACCCCAGACTCCTATTGTTTCTTCATTTATGATCACCTTGCCTCCCAGTGGGACATTATTCAAGCTTCAAATCATTTCTACAGAAAAAGGAACAATCGTCCCCTGAGGCTGTGGACTCATTATGGTAAATCCAGAGAATAATTCTAGCTTTTTCTTATAAATAAAATTTTATATATACTTTGCAATCACCAAAGCCTAAAATGAACATCTAAGGCTTCAGTCTTCTTAGACAGAAATTGATTAGTCCTAACTTTGGGTTCTATCTCTTCATCCAGCTGTCATATTTATTGACATAAAATCCTGGTATTAGGACATAAATCAAGCCAGGACTAAAATAGAAGTTTGGCACATCATAGTCTGCTGCAGGTCTTAATCAACTCTCACTCTTCCTCCCCCTCTCCCTCCTGCCCCCCACCATTTAAATTAAATGAAATTGCTAGTGTTTTTCCTCTGTCTTTCAGCTTCACCTCCAAATATCCTTACAGCACTTTATAAAGATATTATTTGCTTAAATTTGGTGGCCTCTCTATGGGTTATATACCAGGTGATCCAAGGCCACTCTAATTTTTCCTTTTTATTTGTTTATTTGAGACAGAGTCTCACTCTGTCACCCAGGCTGTAGTGCAGTGGCATGATCTCGGCCCACTGCAACCTCCACCTCCCAGGTTCAAGCGATTCTCCTGCCTCAGCCTCCCAAGTAGCTGGACCTATGGACTCATGCCACCAAGCCCAGCTAATTTTTTGTGTTTTTAGTAGAGATGGGGTATCACCATGTCAGCCAGGGTGGTCTCAAACTCCTGACCTTGTGATCTGCCCACCTCGGCCTCCCAAAGTGCTGGGATTACAAGCGTGAGCCACCACGCCTGGCCAATTTTTCCTTTTATTAAAAAAATGTAACTTATTTTAGAAGACTTACTTTATGCAAGGCATTCTACTTTTCTAAAACTAAACTTTTCTAAAATGACTCCATTCACTAAGCTCAGGTAGACGTTGAAGATGAGTTTGAAAATATCTTCAAGGGGAAGACAGGGATTGGCAGTTAAAGGATTCTTACACACACATGCTGGGAACTTCAGTGCACTGGATTCCATGGTTGTGTGCTAGAGGTCCCTGCTGAGTACACACAATGCCTTGCTTCCTCCCTGCACATGTGCCTTTCTGGTGGTTTGAGTTCAGACAATGTGTGTAGGACTCTGTTAAGTAAAAATTAAGAGAGAATCTGACACAAATTATTGCAAAATTGCACTTTTTTTTTTTACTGTAAAAGTTGGCATTGTAGAGACAGAGGGAATAAAGCAAACACCCATAATTTTACATACAGCAATAACATCTGTATAGTCATAATTGAAGTGTACTTTAGGAAAGCAGTATAGGAATCATTATATACATCTATTAAAAGTCACATAATAAAATGGAATATCCTTGAAGGCAAAGGCAACCAATATATTGTTTATCATTGTATTTTATGCTAGGTATCCCATGATGATTTTGAAATATGTTGTTCATTACTGATAGAAATAAATTAGCTTGAATTTGTTCTTATGAATAAATTAGGATCTAACCTCAAAGATAAAAATATCTGATAAAGTAGAACTGACATCCAAATTATTACCCAAACATGTAATCTACCATAGCAGTGGTTTTCAAACTATAGTTTGCATTAATGATCTGAAGTGCTTGTTAAAATACAAATCATGGCCCCATTTCGAGTTTCTGATTCACTGTTGTGGGAAATACTGAAACGGCATCCCAAAATTGCATTTCCAGGTGATGTGGCTTGTCCTAGGGACCACATTGAGAATCACTGTGCCATAGCAACAGCAATTTTATTAAAAAGTCAGAAGACCATATTAATCTCATTGATTCAAGGAATACTATTACCTAAACTTCATTAATCTGGTATTAAGATGAGACAGGGAAGAGAAGGAGAACAATCTCTTAATATCCAAATAGAAAAAAAAAATCAGTGAAGGTTTTTAGGGATACTTGTATTTTTATTATCATTGTTGTAATCTAATTGACATATACTAAACCGTACATTTGAAGATACAATTTGCTAAGTTTTGAGCTGTGAAACCATCCCCATTATCAAGATAATGAACATGGCCAGCACCCCTAAAAGTTTCCTCATGCTTCTTTGTGATACCTATGATATGGTTTGGCTGTGTCACCACCAAAATCTCATCTTGAATTGTAGCTCCCATAATTCCTGTGTGTCACGGGAGGTTCCCAGTGGGAGGTAAGTGAATGATGGAGGTGGATCTTCCCCGTGCTGTTCTCATAATAGTGAATAAGTCTCATGAGCTCAATGGTTTTACAAAGAGGAGTTCCCCTGTACCCACTCTCTTGTCTGCTGCCATGTAAGACATGCCTTTGCTTCTCCTTTGTCTTCCGCCTTGATTGTGAGGCCTCCCCAGACATGTGGAACTATGAGTCCATTAAACCTCTTTCCTTTATAAATTACCCAGTCTTGATAATGTCTTTATTAACAGCATGAGAACAGACTAATAAAACCTCTTTCTCACCCATCCCCTGGCAGCCATTCATCCACAATTCTGTCACTATAAATGGATTTAATTTTATAAAATTTTGTATAAATTGAATCACATGTTATACACCCTTTTTCAATCTGGCTTCTTTCACTCAGTGTAATCATTTTGAGAGTCATTAATCTTTTTGCCTATATCAGCAGCTCATTCATTTTCACTGCTGTGTAGTGTTCCATTGTATAGGTATATACCATTATTTTTTATCCATTCACTGGTTGATGACCTTTGAGTTGTTTCCAGTTTGGGCTACTACAAATCAAACTGCTATAAATATTCAAGTACATATTCAAGTACAATGACATATGCTTTTATTTCTCTTGGGTAAATGCCTAGAATTGCTGGACCATATAGTGGATGTACCTTTCACCTTTCAAGAAACTACTACATTGTTTTCCAAAGAGATCGTACCAGTTTTACATTCCCAGCAGCAGTGGATGATAGTTTCAGTTTTTTCACAGACTCTCCAAAACTTGGTACATCCAGTCTTTCAAACTTAACCATTTTACTAAGTATGAAGTGGTATCTCATTGTGGATTTAATTTTAATTATGAAGTACAGTCTTTTACATACAGTTATCCTTTGTTGAAAAGACTATCATTCGCCACTGAATTACCTTTCCATCTTTGGAGAAACTCAGTTGCCCATATATGTATAAATCTATTTCCACAATTGCTGTTCTGTTCCCTTGCTCTATTTGTCCATGTTTATGCCCATAGTACACTATCTTGATTACTGTAGCTTTACACTAACTCTTGAAATCAGATAATGGTATTTCTCCAACTTTACCTTTCTTTTATAAACTGGTTTTGATTATTCTGGTTCTTTTGCATTTCCACAAGAATTTAAGGGTCACTTTGTCAGTTTCTACAGATAAATTGGAATTTTGATTGGGACTGAATTTAATCTATAAACCAATTTGGAAATAATATAATTCTATCTAATTGTATCTAAGTAACTTAGATCCCACAGTATTTTAAAGTTTAAATGATGTTGATCGATATAATATTTTCCTTAGAAATGTAAAATAGCCTAAACCAGGAGTGAGCGATCTTTTTCTCTAAACATTCAGATAGTAATTCTGTTGGGACTTGAGGGCATATGTTCTCTGTCACTGCTCAGCTCTGCCATTGTAATAGGAAGGTAGCCATGGAGAATATGTAAATGAATGGCTTTGGCTATAGTCCAATAAAACTTTATTTACCAAAAGAAGTGGCAAGTCAGATTTGGTCACTGTTCTGAACCATTGTTTACTGGCATTTGTTTTTTTTTTTACCATGATCCACAGTAAGAAATGTATTTAATATTATGACACAGTATACAACCACATACATATAATTGAAGCTGTCCTTTCATGAAAAAAAAATTACCTTGTGTAATGCATTCTGCAACTTTCTATTCTAGTCTATATGATTTTTAAAAAGAAAAATAGCCCTAGTTAAGTAATTAAATTGATTTCACACTCAACCAATGGGTTTTGATCTGCAATTTGAAAAACACGTTAAAACTCTCTTGTCAGCTTTATGTTAATCTTCATACATAATTAAAACATTTTGCGTATTTTTGCCATACTGCCTTCAAGGCTTGTTTTCCCTTATTCCACCCTCAGAAAGTTGTTAGTTTCCTGAAGTCATAAATTCAGAACCTGTGTTAATAGCTAGCGTAGGCAGATGTTCAACGCATACTTGTATGCTGAATTAATGAAATTGTGAAACAGTTTAAATCTTTCCACAATAGAGAAAAAGATGAACAGTGTTGCTATGAAAACTCCTTTAAAAAGATAGTCCAGAGCAAAAGAGTTCCTTCATCCTTCACCAATCCACATTTCTGACCCTGTTCACTCTTCCTGCCTTCTAATCTCAGGGAAAGTTAAGTCCTTCCCTGAGGCTAAGCTAGTTTCACTGATGCCTTCAGTTCATACCAGCTAAACTTAGAGATCCTGAAACTATCTTTTCCTTTTCCTGGGTAACCAACTAATAGCCCTACACCCTCCATTCATTGGCAGCCATCGACTCTGTCTCAAACATATGGGTCTTGCTGCTGCTCATATTAGTAACATTACTGCTATGTTTTGAGCACTAGGTTTTTTTGTTTTTTATTTTGTTTTATTTTGTTAACGAGTGTTTCACTCCAATTGATGCTCTCATTTTCTTTTATTTTTTCCCTTTATTAAATATTACAATGCTAACTTCAAATTATGCTTGTGTTTTTCAGAGGCCCTCAGCCATGACTCCATCTTTAATAAATTTCTATAACTCTTTTATTCTATATCTTTTTATCTTGGAATGTTATCATATGTCTTCTGATGCTGATAAAATCCCTTTGGGGCACACACTGTGTTGTGTTATTTATTATACTCCTTGTACCTAGCGTAATACCTGACACATGGTCTATATATGACAAATACAACTCTTAAAAGTACATCAACTCATAAGCAGAATGCATTAGGTTTTCTGTTTCTTTGCTGCGCCCTCAATGATTGGCATAAGGACAAGTTTCATTGATTTAATGCAGCAGACTCTGTGATGCCCTGTCATATCTCCATGGTCTACTTCTCTTGCAGATGATCCCCCTTATAGGCCAAAGGCTTCCTGTGTCTTTCTGCCTAAGAGTATTTTCTGGCATCACATATGTTTAGCACTTTTGCTGGGCAGGCTGGATCTCTGAAGAGTTACTGCCCTTACTGCCTCAGCAGAAATCCTTAACCAATGAAGGACAGGAACTGGCAGATGAATACTCCAGCTTCCTTACTCTCAGTGGAAAAACTCTAAGGCATGTTTTATACAGTCTCTTAGAGGTTTGCAATTGAGATTTTTCCCTATGCTGCACACAGAGATATCCTGCTTAATAAAGCACATGTTATGACCTGTCCACCCTTCCTTCTCCCACTTCCATACTCTTTCAGAGTGCTTCATGGATTTATTTCCAAATAAATCACTTGCACTGAGATCTTTGCACCAAAATCTGCTTTGTGAGACCCCAATGACAAAAAATGTATGTATTCTTACTCTTTATTATTAACTCAGTAAAGTATCTTCATAAAGTTTAATCCAGCTGTGTTTGACAAATAGAAATTAAAGGCTGTTTGACAAATAGTAGATATTTAATAAAATGTTAATTGCATTCTTTCACCTTTTGGAAACAATGTATTTACTGAGATTAAGCTATATTTGAAGATGAGATAGTGCCTTTTGCAGAGTCATTTGTTATTTGTTTGAAACTAGTGCACATTTGTATTTCTAAATTAGAAACTAAATTAATACATTTTTAAAATTTTCCTTTTTTATATTACATATGTCTCTTTCAACTACTTCCAGGTTTTCTCTTTTGGAATTTTCTTGTGAATGAAATTCAAATATGCAAAATCTAGCATAACTTTCAGTAGAATTATGAGCAAAAACCTGAGATAATATTCACATCAAACTTTGTAATTACTGGTGTATGCTATGCTTGCAAACCGTACACTTCCACTGATGTACTTTTATTCTTGGAAAATAAAATAACTCTATATTTGTCCTTGGAAGTAAAAGAGTATGGGGAACTTTACCCCAAAACATGGCTCCCTGGTATAATGAGTATTATTGATTTAAAGGCCCTTAGAGATAGACAGACGCTGTAAGAAACATTTCCCCTATCTACATAAAGAGCAGACCAGACATGCCAAGGAGGACAGTTCACCCTGCCTCCACCTCTCAGCTACGGTCTCTCAATCGTCTCCCTTTCCCAAACCAAGGGCTGAAGTTCCCTTAGCTGCCTAATGTCTGGACCTACCAAAAAAGAAAACAATTAACCTCTGGTTCCCTTTCCTGAGATTAACTGAAACCATATCACAGGAAAGAACACTGAAGTCTATTAACAAACTCAGAGAGACTTTTGTCACAAATCATCGTCTACTCTGTGGGCCCAGCTGACTTTGCCCCAGACCATTATGTGTTCTTCAAGTTCCTTCAGTTCCCTTAAAATCATTTCCTATCCCCCTAAATTATCTACATTTCCCCATCTCCCTTATCCCTAAGAATTATAGTACATAAGCCTCTGTATCGCATTAGGATATTGCACAATCACTCTGATTCTGCCCATGTGCACAGTATTAATAAAATTTTAAAGCTTTTCTCAATCTGCCTCTTTGTGAGTTGATTTTTCAACAGAACTTCCGAGGGCAAAGGGAAAGCTTTCCCTTTGTCCGTACAAAAGAAAATGGCGAAAAAGCCTTCAACCTAGATAGTGCACTTTCTAGCTACTTTTATCAGGTTTTATTATAGGTTATTATACAATTTGTATAGTGAAGAATATGCAGAAGAGATACAGAAACGACAGCACTAATACATTTATTACTATTAGTATTTGAACAAGATTTTATCAATTAGTAATTATTTTAAGGTACACAACCTCAACTAATTCTTACAACTACCCTGTAAGGTGGATAGGGTTGTTGTCGCTTGCATCCCCATTTTAGAAAAAAGAAAACTCTCGGAGTGGATAAGCAATTTGACCAGAGTCGCACAACTAGTAAGTAATGCCACTAAGGTCTTCTGAGTCACTCTGAAGTGGTGACATACTGTCACAATTAAGACAAAGAACTTTGGCATGTCAGTGAACTCAGAATTTTTTAAGTCACTCTTATTCCTTAAAAAGGAAAGAATGAAAATCTAGTAGCCTCTAAAGCATGTTTGGAAAAGAATTCCTGTCTTGCAAACCTGCTGACCTATCTACTTTTTACTCACCATAAATCAGGTTTGATTGCTCTCTTTGTTTAGTTATCCTCTGTTTAGCTGGTTAAAAAAGGGATTTAAGGTGACTCATCCATCTTATATTTGTTTTCCAATACCCAATTCCAATTGCCCTTGAACATGAAGCTAAAAGGTCTGGGAAAGAGTAAAGGATTTTGGATAGGCTAGTTACAAGAAAATGGTCCTGCTAATATAGTAGTCCTGTAAACTTGAGAGGGAAAAGAGGTTCATGGAAGAGAGACCCATTTGTGTCCTCACCCAGATGTTCTGTTATTTACTGCCTAAAGAGTTGGACTGAGGTGCTAGCAGTAGAAATAAAAAATAATGGCCAGCTGTAAGATAACTTACAAAGGAAGAGTCAACAGGAATAGTTCTTGATGCCCAAATGTGTGAGATAATAAAAAGTAAATGAGAAGCCAACTTCTGCTTCAGTGAGATTTACACTCACATATTTACAAATATCTCTGGCTAACTTTGGGTATATCTACTGTGTACACAAAATAGAATAAGTTGAAATGTATATGATCAGAATAAACATTTACACAATATTTTGCTTAGTGGTTTTGTTTAATTGAAATCGTCATTTAGTCTTGGTTTGTCAGGAAACAAAGAATACCTGTCTTCAGGAATATAAAGAACTATGTAGCTCATCTTTCCAGATACATCTGAATCTAGAGTGGTCTATTTCATTATTCTTTGAGTTATTTTACAACCCTGTAAGTGGTAGAAAACTGATATTAAGGTAAATTAGTCCTGTCCATAGACATGCAAATGAATTTTTCTAGTGACAGTACATTGATTTCCTCAACCCTTATGAAAAGAGCCAGTTTGGCATCTGTTAACAAATTATTTCAGCATTGCTTTATTCCCTAGATATGTCTTTCTTTAACTTCTCCTTTGAATCGGTTTCTTAACACCTTCACTGAATCCCTCATTAATTAGTGATATATTTGACATGTGTTTATTTTGTATTTGTATGAGACTCATGATTTTACTGTCATTTAAAAATTTATCTTGTAACGTATCTTTATAATATTCAATGAATTATTGCCTCTTTAGAGCATCTAAGTTGAGTACAACGGTAATGGGGGTCAGTATATGTTGCACAGCGACTTAGTGTCAACTTTCTATGGACAAAGAGGGTGTCTTACTTTTAAATGGGTGAAAAAACTGAATGGCTTCCACAAAGAAACAGCATAATTGGTTCCTATGCTACATGAGCAATTAGTTCAGGTAAAAAGAGTTCAGTTGTTTTGCCCTTTGTTTGATTTTAAACCTAAAACTGTATCGTGATGAGTGTATGTATTGTACATGTAATGGAGTTGCTGCATGACGCAGAACCAAATCAATGAGAAAAAATGCAGTTAAGTGGTTGATTGGCTCTTGGTAAAGTCTGTGCAATTTTCAATCAAATTTCAGCTACATTCATAAAGCTAAACCTCTTTAAAATGCTGCTTTTATCATAGAACATTGGGTGCTTCACTTTCAATTGTATTTCAAGTGGAAGCTTGTTCCAGGATTTTTTTTTTTTTTTTTCAAAATAAAGAAGGACAAGGGGCCAAGATGATTCATTTTACTTTTTACCTCATGTGGGTCATGCTGCAATAGTGATGTGTAAGCCTCCTTTACCAGATGACACAATCTCAGCTGCTGGCCCCTGGGGTCCAAACCTAATTACTATCTGTTGATACACTGTTGAAGAGGATAGTTTAAAAGTTCTGTATATATATATCTTTAGCCTGCCAATTGCTAGTTCTAAAGTTAATGAGCTTCTTAGATTCATAGCATTAATGTATGTGGATTGGTAACCAGTTTATAACTGGTTTAACCTTCTCAGGTATTTATTTACTTATAATCCTCCAGTTTCCTTTCCTTTGTAAAATCTTCCAGGTTTTAAGGTAAAAATTAAACAGATTTTGACTTGATCATATCTATATTATAGATTAAGTAACACATTTAATAGAATGTTAGTTGCATTGATATAATAGGATAATCTGAATTACTCTCACGCCTTTTTTTGAGGGGTAGCAGGGCACTTTGCTTCTTAGCCCCACTGCTTTTTACATAAACAAAGAAGTCTCCACTTCTCTCCACCATACAGGGAACATCTAGAAGAATCTTTGTTTTTCTTTCCATAGATTATTTACCCCAGGTTGAAAAAAGTGAATCTAATTGGTGACTACTTAATATCTCTTAGGTACTTTTAATATTAGGTAGCATTACTGTGTCTCTAAAGTAAGATCTGTTCCACTCTGTCTTGCACAATCTGTCTCATGCATTGTTATGCCATTTCTCCTTCTGTATGTTAAATGGACCTTTTGGAAGCCAGGCTAGGCACCCAATATACTATCTTGTATACTTGATTGTGATGGTGACTGCGTTTCTGAGGAAGACCATAGCTCTCCATGCATCTGACCAAATGAATATATTTGAGGTCTGCTTTTAAAACTCACCCATTCACATAGATGATATCAAAGAGTAGATGTATAGTAAGTAGTAGCAGTTTCACTCCTTGGTCTCAGATCCTAGGTATGTTCTCCAATTTGGGTTTTTCAGAAAGCCCCGTACTTTAGAAATTTAATGTACCACTACTTAAAAAATGTATACATTGGTCTCCATTTGGCATCTTGCATGTGTATCTTCATAAAAGAACTTAGAGAAGGGGAGGGGTGCTAATTGGGAGTCAATCAGAAATATTTAGCTTTTAATTTTTCCTGTGTCTATAACAAACCAGTTAATCAGAAATAGAATTCCTTTGCAGGGTATCATCTCACTTTAACATTTACTAGTATTGATTAAATATGTATTATTACCCATTAATGTTATGGTTTGACTGTTTATTCCATTAATCTGTCTGCAGTTTGCTTTTAGCTTTTTGTGTGTGATGCTCTTTCAGATGGGAAACTCTGCCTGCTTTATTAAATAGTGCAGCAATATACTAATTTTGAACCCGAAAAAAATGCTGATAGATAACAAAATTGTCATTCTAGGCATACCCTAATGGGTAATGCAAGTACTTCATCTTGAGTCACTTTTATTAAAATGTTTTTATATTGTCTACATTTCAAGATGACAAAATGAGCATAATAATTTTCTCCCATCCCTCAAAAGACTCCACTAAATAGATAAAGGAAATTAAAAGGTCTAACGGGTGAAATAAAAAAGGGCCATTAGTAAATGATATATATCGACATACTTTTGGAAAATCATATCAAATGGTAGTGTTGAAGGATGAATTAGTAAAGGAAGTTACAGCTTAAAAGGAGCTAGTCACCTGGGTCTAAACCCAGAGAGACTCTAGATCAGTGTGGGCAAACTACAGCCCACAGCCCAAATCTAGTCACTTTCTGTTTTTATAAACAAAGTTTTATTAGAACACAACTACACACATTTATTTATGTATATTCTTTGGTTGTTTTCATGTTAGAATGGCATAGATAAGTAGTGCATATGTCAAAACCTAACATGTTTACTACCTGGCCCTTTACAAAAAAGTTTTGCTGACCCCTGCTCTAGATTCAGAAATAGAATGTTGCATAAATGACCAGGGAGATAAATGGGATTTATTTATTTAGAGACAGAGTCTCGCTGTATCGCCCAGTCTGGAGTGTAGTGGCGCCATCTCATCTCACTGCAACCTCCACCTCCTGGAGTTCAAGCATTTCTCTTGCCTCAGCCTCCTGAGTAGCTTCAATTACAGGCATGCGCCACCATGTCCAGCTAATTTTTTGTATTTTTAGTAGAGATAGGATTTCGCCATGTTGGCCTGGCTGGTCTCAAACTCCTGACCTCAGGTGATCCACCTGCCTTGACCTCCCAAACTGCTGGGATTGCAGGTGTGAGCCACCATGCCCGGTCAGAAATAGGATTTAAAAGAGGAATTAAGTAAAGACACATATGCTGTTCAACAGTCAGCTCATCTTCCATCTTATACCTTTTTAGGCTGTGAAAGATTAAAATCCTGACAATGCTAAAATAATTAAAATTAGCTTGAACCGAAGAAGAAAAGATCACCTGGCCATTTTTCAGGCTGTGAAGACACACACAGACAAAGCCAACTGCAAAATTAACAGAAAACAGTGATCCTTCTGAGATCATACAGCGGTTGTAAAATGTTATAATGGCTACTTTTTGACTGACTACTGCTTTCTTCACAATGATGCCCTGGACCTGTTTTGCAATTTTCATTTATTTGGGGGGATACTGAATTACTACCTTCCTCACTTTGCAAAGGCACCCAGTGCCTAGTTAATTTCACTTCTTCCAATCCTGCTTCAGAAGGAGCAACCAATCCAGGACTGATTACTACTTCCCTTAGTTCTGCCTCAGAATCCTTCAGTGAAAATCCGACCTTACAAATCCGACCCTCCCTGGGTCCCAGCAGAACTCCTTGGAGTGTACTCTCTTGCTGTAAATCAATAAATCTTATTTTATCAGACTGTAGACTCCTCCCAGATGGTTTGGGCTGATTAGGACATAGCAACAGGTAAAGTATAACATTCAAAAAGGTAAGTGCATGACTCTCATATAAATATAAAATGAACACATGTCAAAGATATTAACTCAATAATTGAAGAAACCAGTGAAGTTACAGAAAGGCAATTTAACAAAAACTATCATAGGATAAGAGTGCTAGGTTCGATACAGAGCTGGTTAGTTTGTACTGGACAGAAACCACAATTTTTAGGATTATCTGTTCTACTGGACAGAAATTATTTACATCTTTACTAAACAAAAATCTAAAAATTAACCAATATCCCCATAGAGTTATAAATTAGCACAGACAATAAAGCATAAATCCCAGAAGTACACTAAAAGAATACTTAATAATGTCTTTTGCTTTTTTAAGGTTTCAAATAATTTCTCTTATAATTCAGATCACAGTGAGCATAGATTATCTCCATCTCCTGGGGCAAAACATTGTTGTTGCTGTTTTAATAAACTAGAAAAACTGTCCTGGGAGAATGAGGACAGCTATTTTGTTATTAACATTCAGAGTCAGGGCCACTTGCTTTTCAGTATTTGTAAGGCCTGCAACAAAATGGCTGGATCTTGTCTGCTAACTCTAAAGCAAAACTGACTGGAAATAAACCACCCATGTATGCAGAGACCTCATCAGCATCCTCAAGCTCTTTCTGAAAGATAAGTAAATTGCCAGCCCCCACCAGGTATTTCAAGAAAGTCTTGAGAAGAAAAGATAAAGGTAGGTAAAATAAACAGAATAAATTTATTTTTTTTCTTAATCAAGGGAAAATGTCAAATACCTAATAAGAAACAAAATTGTATCCTCATCGAGATTTAAAGTGTAAAATTTTTGCATCATAAGGTGAGAACAGGACACTAAGAAGAAAGGGAATGAAATAAGAAAGAGATCTTGTACTTTTGAAATAAATTGCCAAAACCAGACTCCAAAGAACATTTGAAGAAAAAGATAAGGAATATCCAAGAATGTAGAGGAAATCTTCAAGGAGACATAATGTATTAGAAAAATTATAGAGTTCCACTGTTATCTAAGAGAATTGCTGGAATAATGGAAAAGGACAAGAGGGAAAAATTATGAAGCAACAATAAACAAAATTTTCCAGAGCTGAAGAGAAATACTCATCTTCAAGTCAGCAAAATCAATATGACAGGGGCCAAGCTTATGCTTCTTCTTATGTTGTAGAAAGCAGGACAAAGCACCATTTCCTCCCTAAAAACAGGAAAAAGCTGAAGAATCTACAAACGTAAGTTTTCTTAAAACCATTAGTAAGCTGAGTGTGCAGAACAACCAAGTAGCCTGCAATCTAAGGAAAGAGAGATGTCTCCAAGAAGAGATGAATTGAACACTGTTATCTGTTGCAGAGCGCGCGCGCGCGCGCGCACACACACACACACACACACACACACACACACACACAAAAGCTAAGAACCAGCAAGTGGATAAGAAGAGTTTGGCTAGTTTTCAAAAATTGCTAAAAGTCAAATTGCTAAAACTGCTAAACTGTGAGGGTATAGACCTCTGGGAGTCTCAGACACTAGGAGGGTTCACACTTGCTCCATGAACCTCAATAGATGCTCGTAAAAAAAAGATTGAACAGGAGATCCAAGAAAATCTCTCTCAGTAGGGCAAACCTGAGCGAATAAAAAGAAAAATAATCCTGTGGTACTAGGATAGGGGAAATAATTACCCTAGGATCAGATAATTAGAAATCTTTTGCTATTTGGGGAAGTATAAGATCACTGAGAAAGCCTTACCCCAAGATTCAGTGACATGGGGTTTGCCTAGGATGAGGGCAGAAACAGGAAAAAAGAAAACTTTCCAAGTTTTGTAACATGCAAACAAGCTCCAAGTAACAAGCTCGAATAATCAACTACTACTGGAGAAGAAAGAGGCTGAACAAATAATCCTGCCATCATGCAGGCGCAGAAGGAAGGCCAAAAGCTGAGACTGAAGCAGGCACACTGAGAAAAAGACTCCGCTACTTCCACCCCACCCTAATTATAAGATACAGATGCTTCTCAACTTATGATGGGGTTATGCCTCCATGAACTCATTGTAAATTGAGTTAAGGTATTGAAAATACCTTAAGTCAAAAATGTATTTCATATACCTAACCTACTGAAGATGATAGCTTAGCCTAGGCTAGGCTCAGAACATTTACAGTGGCCTACAGCTGGACAAAAGCATCTCACACAAAAATTACTTTATAATAAAGTGCTGCATATGTCATGTCATTTATTGAATACTGTACTGAAAGTGAAACACAGAGGAGTTGTATGGATACTTGAAGTAGTTTTTACTGAATGTGGATCACTTTCACAACACTGTAAAGTCAAAAATTCCAAGTTGAACCATCCTAATTCAGAGACCATCTGTAATTTCAGAGAAATTTGAAGCTGGTGGTACACTAAAGGAGGCATAGCGGTAACAAAACCCAAACCCAGTTCAAGTTATGAATAGATGGACTCAATCTCCCCACACTAATAGTCTGGCAGAAAACGGGTATGTGGGTATTTACCCTATAAATAATGTGCAAAGTTTAAATTTCAAAATTATGAGATATACAAAAGGAGGGGAAAATGTCTATTAAAAGCAAAGCAAAATAAAATACAGAGCCAGACTCAGGTTTTAGAACTGTCAAAGAGGGCATCTAAAATCATTCTGATTATTATGCAAAAGGCTTTAATGGAATAGGTAGATAACATGCATAAACAAATGAAAATGTTAGCAGAGAAATGGAAAATACATGAAAAAGTCTAACGAAGATTCCAGAAATGAAAATCATAAAAATAGAGGAAGAATGTATTTGACAGAGCCAAAAGGTGAAAAAGTAAAAAGCAGAAAAGAGAAAAGGGGCATCCAAGAACTATGAAAGAATATCGAAGTCTAATATATAGGTAATGGAACTCTACAGTAGAAGAGAGAGAGATTTGAGTGAAGAAATACCTGCAGAGAGAGGTCAGAGAATTTTCCAGAGCTTCAAATCACAAATCCAAGAAGCTCATAGAACCCCAGGTATGATAAATACAACACACACAACACCTATACATATCAAAGTTAAACTGATAGAAATGAAAATAGAATAAATCTTCAAGTCAGCCAGAGGGGAAATAGAAGACATATTACATAAAGAAGGGTAAAGGTAAGAAATACAGTACACATCTTGTCATGAATTATGTGACCCAGAAGATAACATCTTCAAAGTTCCTAATTAAAACCAAAACAGAAACAAAAGCTTATAAATCCAGAATTCAATAACAGTGAAAAGAAATATTTTTCAGACAAACAAAACTAAGAAGATTTATTACCAGCAGACCTGCAGCACAAAAAATTATTGAAGGAATTTTTCAGGTGAAAATCTCTCTAGAATATGATGCCAGACAGAAACTCAGGTCTATTCACGTGTATACAAAAGTGAAGATCTTTAGAAATGGTTAAAATAAAGATAAATGCAAAAGACTTCTCTCTTACTTTAAATTACTCAGAAATTTATGAAATATGATTAGCGCACTTTTTTTCTAAAGAGACAGTAAATATTTTAGGCTTTTCAGGTCCCTGTTGCAACTAGTCAAAAGTAGCCATGGACAATATGTCAACAAATGGATATTGTGTTCCCATAAAACTTTATTCAGAAAAATAAATTGCAACCTGCTATTGGCTCATGGGCTTTAGTTTGCCAGCCTCTGTTCTAAAGGAAAAAACAGCAATACATTGCATATATCATATGTAAAATAAAATATAGGATAACAACAGTAGAAAAAGCAGAAGAACTGAGACTATTCTCATGTAGGATTCTTACATGAGATAGTGTAAATCTATATATCCTACATGCTATAATAATAATATTGTTTATATAGGGTAAGTATAGAATATTATTTGAAGTTAGGTTGGATGAATTGAAGATGTTTACTGTAAACCCTAATGCTTATTCTTCGTCGAGTATCTCTTAGACATGAAATTTGTGATGCTGGCTAGTCAGAGTTGGAGATGTGATTGTGGAGAGGGAAACTTAACAGCTGAGCAACTTAACAGCTTTTAGTGCATAGTCAACAAAAATATATATCGTATAATTTATGTAAGTGTATATTTTATATACATTCAAGTATTTAACTAATGACTTTGAAGAGGTGACTCACTGCTCTTTATCGTTAGCTTTTTCTCAGTGGATTTTTTCCCAAAGGTTAAAAATCTCTGGGAAATGAACTAGATTTTCCAAGTACAAAGAAAAGCAGATGTTGTTTGACGAAAAATCCACTGTAATTAATTCAGTATCAATTGCTGATTTGTGGATCATCTCCTTGCAGTGTTTGTAAATGGACATACATCTTGTTGATTTAAATTTGTAGTGTCAATAAGAAATGTTGATGAAATGTTACTTATTCCCTGTATAAGATCTGTGTATATTTGATGGGAGGTGAAATATAAAACAAAATGAATAAAAACCATAAAACATCAGAAACCACTAAGCATAGGCATAAAGTATGATCTACATAGTTCAGTGGTCTACAGTAATCTTTTTTTTTTAAACCAAAGAAATCCATTTCAGGGAAATTAAAGCAAACAAAATATTTCCTACTCTTGCATTAAGTCACAGTGGGATTTAGTCTTCTTCTGAACACTTAGAGGAACTCACAATGCACGTAAGACAGTGACAGTAATGCCCACAGGAACTCTGACAATGATGAATGGTAAATCTTTAAATAAATGAGCCTTGGCATGTATGTTGCAGACAGTGTTGTTTGTCATGCACACAGCCTCTTGTTCCTCCAAAAGAGCAGCAAGGCAATGCATTAAGATATATTTTCTCCAGCTCAGTCTATGTTTCTGAAAAGCCTCAACATGGACAGGAACATGATGTAAAACTGGTACTAGAAGATAAAGCGCAATGTAATGTCATGATTGCTAGATGAGGCCAAGGGCATACGAAACATGGCCATCTGACAGACATTGAAGGAAAGCTTTTCTCCACTCTTAGAACTCACACAAAGGGTGCTTTAATTAGCGTGCCTGGGTTATAGATCTTCTAATCACCATGATTCACAGGTTAAATTAAAATTAACACCACATGATTGCTCATCTATTGAGAGAACACAGCTGTCCCCAACGAAAAGGAATAAAAACAGCAAGTCAAAATACGGAAGTGGATGGTTCGAGGATGTTTCTGGTTTTTCATCTTACAGTCTCCAGCAGCCTTCCTTTTGCTTTTCTTTAGTGGGCTTGTGAATGTTTTTCTCCCTTTTGTTATTATGCGGCATCTGCAGCTGCATCTTCGTTTTGCAAAAGGCCACAAAAGGAGATTCTGGTAGCACAGTGCTATCAGAGTGAATATTGACTGGTCCTCAGCATTTCTCTACCAAAATTAAGCCAAAGAAATGACTAAAGTCCCGGGAGTGGTTGCTCACACCTATAATCCCAACACTTTGGGAGGCCGAGGCAGGTGGATCACTTGAGGTCAGGAGTTCAAGACCAGCCTGGCCAACATGGTGAAACCCTGTCTCTACTGAAAATACAAAAACCAGCCAGCTGTGGTGGCAGGCACCTGTAATCCCAGCTACTTGGGAGGCTGAGGCAGGAGAATCCCAGGAGACGGAGGTTGTAGTGAGCCAAGGTTGTGCCACTGCACTCCAGCCTGGGCAACAAAGTGAGACTCAGTCTCCAAAAAAAAAAAAAAAAAAAAAAAAAAAAAAAGTACTAAAGCAACTCTTATTATTTTTTGTTTCCTAATATGTATAATATACTCATTATATCAATTTAAAATATTACTAAATATGGGAATGAGATAAAAGGCAAATGCAAACAAATTCAGCCCTTGGGGACTTAAATTTAAATAGTAATCTGGAGTCTAGTAAGTCAGTATGATATATTTTGGATCAAGTAAACAGTGATGTCTAATCCCATTAGGTCAAACACTTCTGTGAGAACCTAATGAAAAACAATGAGCTCTTTCCCCAAACAAATTCACTAAAGATGTTAACACAAAATTTTATTGTATAAATTCAGAAAGTTTTGAATCCACTGAAGTTGATGTGTCAAACAATTAAAAATACTTGGTCAAAACAAATTGTCTTCCTTTAATGACTGAAATAATCATCACAGATTCTTCAGTGTGATTATATTCCTAAGTGATATACACTATTAGAGAAAATCATTAAATACCTCAGCAAAACAGTTTATACTAAAGAATTGCTAGAGTTTCAGGCGTCTGTTTTCTAAATTTGTTCCCCATGGTTCAGTCTTCCCAGAGAATTACTTAGTTTTTTATTTATTTATTTTTTACCATGTATCCTGTTCAGATATTCACAGCCTAAGAACAAAATTATCCATCCTTTTAATCAAATCTTCACCCAGGTTCCTTGCCGTGCATATAGCTCTCCCAAAGCAAGGCACAAAAGCACCCACAGTGCAAGCTCATGTGATTCCCTTTACTCAAACCAGTGCTTTATTTTTCCTTCCTGATTAACAGCATAAGAAGTAAGTAACACAGAAAACCATTTTACATTTTGTTCAGTTGTCACATAACAAAAACAAAACTAAACAAACTAAAATGACTACATAAGGCTTTTTGTATCTACCACTCTGGTTGACTAGATATTACCTTGGTATATTAAATCAACAGTTTTCGCTCCTGTTTTGTGAATACTTTATGTGAAAAAGTATGAAGCTGTAACAATTGAATTGTATCTAGATACATATAATTTGCACATTTAGCTCCACATTTAATACATTGATTTACTACAAAAGGATAGTTGAAATCAGGACTGTTTCAGAGAACTCTGTATTTGTCCCCTACTACTAAGAATCATAATAGAAACTACAAATCACTACTTCTCCACCAGATAGATCCCACCCTCAGAAATTAAGATGCAGTTTCTTTGGGTTACAGCCTGAGCATCAAGAGTTTTAAATGCTTGGCCGAGTGTGGTGGAAGCACTTTGGGATTGTGAGGTCAGAAGTTCAAGAACAGTTTGGCCGACATGGTGAAACCCCATCTCTACTAAAATACAAAATTATTATTTTTTACTAACAGGGGCATGGTGGTGTGCCCCTGTAGTCCCAGCTACTTGGAAGGCTGAGGTAGGAGAATCACTTGAACCTGGGAGGCGGAGGTTGCAGTGAGCCGAGATTGTGCCAATGCACTCCAGCCTGGGCAACAGAGCAAGACTCCATCTCAAAACAAAACAAAACAAAAAGAATTTTAAATGCTCCCCAGTTGAACTTAATATGCAACACAGTTTAAGAGCCACAGATATAAATAAATATTTTAAATAAGAATATAATAGGCTTGTCTTATAGCAGGTCTATCTGTAGATGGCATTTCTCATCATTATCACATAGTTTAAACCAGTGCTTCCCATCCTTTTAAAATCATGATGTACACAGAAAACTGTGATCGATTGTATAACTCACCGAGGGTAAATAGAGCAGGCTATTTGGAGCAGAAGTAACCAGTCTGGAAACCTCAGCTGCTCCAGCTGGAGCCAAGCTTCCCAGGGCAAAAGGTCAGCATCAAGGCCCACCGGTAACACAATACTTCCTGCTCAAAGATGGAGGCATTAGGCCTGACATCATACTAAAATGTAGAATCAACAAACAACATAAGGAAGACATAAGTATATATGAAAACTAATTGCACTGATTTTTCTCCCCTTTTTTATGAGGCTCCTGGGTTTCAGGCTGGTTTAAAAAAGGATTTTCACAGACTAGAATGAGCCTGTGAGTACATAGGCAATCTCAGAGGACTTCAGGAGGCACACTTGACACAGACTCATCCTTCATTCTGAATTAATGGCCAAAGAAACACAAATTTTGCTGAAATCAAGAGTCATTCCAGCTCAAGTTCTACCAGTATTATTCTGACTCCCTTCCTCAAGGCTAGGCAAGGTTGGGAATTGTCATTTCCTTTACCTTACCTTAAGCTCCGCTATGAGAGAAGTGTGAAGAACTTAATAATCACCAGCACCAGAACCTAATAAGAATGGATTTGGAAGCTATAAAATCATAGCAATATAAGAAAGGAAGAAAATCCATTTTATTAAAAGTACATCTTTTAATAGAAATAAAGAACATATAGCATATGGAATGAGAATACAAAATAAGACAGAAAAGCTGATTTTAATTGTGCTTAATTAAGAACTGTACATGTGGGATTATGAAAAGAAAAGAATAATTGACTTCAATTACTTTTGCCAAAAAACAGCTAGGATGAAATGCTGCTTTTAGAGTATAAAATTAAATCATTCAAGAGGTGTTGTACTGAGGTAAATTTCACATTTTAAACTTTTGCAGCTGGTAAGTAACAATGTTCAAAGGTTTTACTTAAGTGATTTCAAAATAAAATTTCAGAGATCAGGAGGAGTAATTTGTAAGAACTTTTTCCCCAAAAAATATTTATGAAGCATCAACTATGAGCAGTGCACATTTCCTGTCTATACTGACAGTCTAATTCAAGACCAAGATATAGTTACCAGGAGTGCAAGTGCCCCTATAAACTTTATCAATTCAATCAGGGAAGAAGGGATGGGGAGAAATGAAAATAAAGCAAGCTTGCAGCACACCCAGCATTAATCATTAGATTAGATGCTCTGTGATCCATTCCTCATAGTTGTTTGCCTATTGCCTCCAAATCACATAGACCCTGTTACAAGATTACAGTTCCCCTTCACTACTCTACAGATAAAAACTTAAAATACCTCAAAGGGAAAACATAAGTTCTATTCTTTCAAGTCCTGCAAACCCTGCAAAACTGTGAAACTACTGACATCAGCTGGTCTGAACGACCCCACAAGAAGCAGACTCACCAAAGAATGCAGTTTCTACATCCTCATGATGTTAACCCCCTTACCCCAATCAGTCAACAATCTCAACCTCTCAACCTCAATGCTCCAACCTCTCACCCTCCATGATCCCATTAAAAACCCCAGCCAAATGCTCCTTGGGGAGATGAACTTCAGGGTCTCCTCCCATCTCCTCACTTGGTATCCTGTGAGCATTAAACTCTTCCACTGCTGCAAACTCTGTTGTCTCAGTGTAACTGGTCTCTTACTGTACAGTGGTCATGTGAACTTGCTAGTTCTATAACAGGAAGAGGAGAAAAAAAGAAGGAAAAAGCAGGAGACAGAGGAGCAGGAAAAGAAAACATGTTCAGAGGTATTTACTTGCCTCACTTCAAAGAATGTCACAGACATTAACAATCTTACACTCTGGAGAAAGTACTTACTCTTTGAGGCTCAAATTCTTTGTTCATAAGATGTGTACAGGAATTTCTGCCGAGAGGATTCATTGTAGAAAAAGGTATAAAACGTACTACATGCTGTAAAGGAAAATGGATGTGCTGTAGTCAAGAACAGGCCGAAACAGACATCGGTCCAGCCTTACTCAGTGAGTTTGGAGCTCACTCACACAACTCCGCTCATTATGTAACCACGCCACGTGAGGTGCATTAGTAACCACTCACGTGAGCTCGTGTTTGATTCAGAGCCACTGTTGTCTATAAAAGGTATAACTACCCTGCTGATGCTGTACACATGGCTCACGCCCAGAGAGAAAGTAAAGCCATGTCAAAACTGTCTACGATTCCCCCAGTGTTTTTCCGGCTACCCACCACTCACCCACTGACTCCCATCGGACCTCAGTTAGAACCTGACACATACCTTGAATAATCCTGGGCACATAGAATGCAGGTTTGTGGTTGAGTACCCTCACCACCTCCATCTTAGTATATTTAAAGTTAAATTCACAGCTTTTCTCCTTACATTAAAGCATCCTCTTTTGAATTGTTGCATTCGATTTTATCTGCCTAATATTTCTTAGAGATGACGTTTTCACTTCTTACCATCACCTCATGAGTTTAAATTTTGATACTTAACTCTTTAGTTACTGCAGTATCTACCTAAATGATGTTTTCCCTTTCTATCTTTGCAAATTGCCCATTCCAAATATGAGTAGAAACAAGGAACAAAGAACGCTGAAGGATAATTCACCTCAGCTGGAACCCATGGCCTCGTAGGGGCCCACTTACAATCAACTAACTGAAGGGGAAAAGCCTGAGCTTGGTCCACGGGATCAGTTGGCTGATAGGTTAGTAAAAGTACAAACTGTTATGCCATCACTCCAGCCCCACCCAGGGCCTTCCTGAAGACTGGGAGTAAAGGAACATCTTCTCAATGAGCAGAAATGCAAGCAAACCTGGTTATTCATCTTGGCTGCAAAGAAGAGTAATCTGAGGTAAAGGTATCTGGAACTGCTGGGCTTGTCTTCGTGGGCAGAAGCCTGGTAGTGGCAAGACTAGAAGAGAGTAAAAATGAAATTTGTGTTGAGGCAAGTTTATGAACCTATTGGAGTAGTACAAAGGGTTTGGAGGATTGCTGGCACATAAATACCTGTAGGAGAACATCTGCTGCATAAGAAGCACTCAACAGCAAGGGAGGAAGGATGACTTATTCTGTGGATATCAGCCAACCTCCTCAACCACCTAGCTTATGCACAGTGGATATATGAGCACAAAGTCAGGAATAGAGTCTATGCACAGACCCAAAGCATGGACCTCCTAAGGTTGATCTAGCCACTGCTTCTACTGATTACTCTATAAAGAAAATTGCATGTATCCCAGATGTAGAGTTGCATTCCTGCCCCCTGCCAGGGCGAAGACTTACAGAGCTTCTGCTCTGTCCAATGGAATCCTACATAAGATCACCTCAGGTCAGATTCTTCCTGATGGTGAAAGAGGCGGGGCAATGTGTTACATGACCAAAGTCTTCACTAGTCCTGTCATATGCCATAGGACCTAGAAGCAGTCAGACTGACAGAAGATTCAGATGCCCTATCAAAGGGTACAGTGCCAGCTGAAGATTAATACCTTTAGAAGTTGGGCTTTGTTTTCTAGGGTGGGACACACACATTTACTCCATGGTCAATAGAAAGTGCTGTATTCCCAATAGCTAAAATTCACTGGCCTGGCCACTAAGGAGTAAAAGTAGAATTGGACCTTTTACTATAACTCCCAGTGAAACAAATGCAGAATTAGAATTTTTGCAACCCCAGATTCTGCTTCGTTAGTGATCCTGAGAGGAAGGAATGGCAAAGGTGGAAGGTGGGGGATGAGGAATGCTTCCACCAGGGCACACGGTAAAGGTTCCCCTAAACTTACAGCTATGACCACTAGGTGATCGCTTTGTGTTTCTTCCATCAGCAAACTGGTAGGTAAAACAGCAAGTTACTATACTGGTGGATGTAATTGATTACAGAGTTGCCCAGGCTGGAACACAGTGGTCAGAGTGTTCACACAGCCATGTTGTTTACAGTATACCTGGAAGTACAAGGGAGTCAATACACCCTTGGGCAATATTTGATCAATAGAAGATGGAAGCCAGTGGCTAAAATTCCCCACTCCCATGCCTAGGATAAACCATTCGGAGAAGCTTTTTACTCTGTTCCTCAGAGAGCCCACATGGTAACCAGCTCAATAATGCATCCTTGAATTGCATTTATTTCCTTCCCTGTTTCTGTCTTCTTCGTCATTTCATTCTTTCCAAAGAAAGAGGGATCTCTTTCCAAAGAAAACTATCAATAAGCAAGCAGCCTTTACCATCAGAAAGAACCCAAGGTGAACTAGCAATGGAGTTCTGCCAGATATTTGTGACTGATTTTTTATCACTGTAAGACAAGCCCTAAAATAGTACCTTGCACTTAGTAGAACTCAGTAAGTATATATTTGTTGAATGAATGAATGCATGATAACATGATCCTTTAATAATTGTACATTATATACATTGTGGTTAACTGTATATTCTACTGAGATAATATCTTTGTAGGAATCCAGAGTTTGTATTTCTTTTCCTTGCCTACATGGATATTGTGTGTTGTTAAAAAAATCAAGATAAGCTGTGTATGTGGAAAGTTAAATAATTTTAACCATAATAACATTATAAAAATAAAATCAGATTAGTACTGTTTATTTGTTTTCATGGAAGCAGGCATATTCCAGGTACTCGAGTCTAAAAATGACTCCTTGTATAAAGGCATGTGTCTTTCTTCACATTCTGCTTCCTGAAATACATTATTTATGATTTTGCAGAGGTTACTAGGAATGATTCTATGAAACAACTTTATCTGTAAGGCCCTTTCAGAATCTAGGGATTCATTCTCTGACCCTGCATACTTGAATTCAGAGAAGAGTAGAATTTCATGAGTACAAATTCTAACTTAAATGCCAGCTTCTAGAGGACACCATGTAAAGAAGTTCATGCTTTAGTGTCTGAGATGTTTGGCTAGCTCTCTACTTTCTAAACAAATGGAATATCTGAGAAACTGCATCAACTCCAGTCTGCAGCTCCCAGTAAGAACGATGCAGAAGGCAGGTGATTTCTGCATTTTCAACTGAGGTACCCATTTCATCTCACTGGGACTGGTTGGACAGTGGGTACAGCCCACAGAGGGTGAGCCAAAGCAGGGTGGGGTGTCACCTCACCTGAGAACAACAGGGGGTCGGGGAATTTCTCATTCCTAGCCAAGGGAAGCCATGAGAGACTGTACCAGGAGGAACAGTGCACTCTGGCCCAGATACTGCACTTTTCCCATGGTCTTCACAATGGGAAGACCAGATTACCTCTGGTGCGTGGCTCGGTAGGTCCCACTCCCATGGAGGCCAGCAAGCTAAGATCCACTGGCTTGAAATTCTTGCTGCTAGCACAGCAGTCTGGGGTTGACACGGGATGCTCAAGCTTGTGGGGTGGTGGGGGCGGGGGGGCGTTCACCATTGCTGAGGCTTAAATAGGGGGTTTTACCCTCACAATATGAACAAAGCCACCAGGAACTTGGAACTTGGCAGAGCCCACTGCAGCTCAGCAAGGCCCCTGCAGGCAGACTGCCTCTCTAGGCAGGGCATCAATGAAAAAAAAGGCAGCAGCCCCAGTCAGGGACTTATAGATAAAAACCCCCATCTCCCTGGGACAGAGCACCTGGGGGAAGGGGCAGCTGTGGGCACAGCTTCAGCAGACTTAAATATCCCTGCCTGACAGCTCTTAAAATAACAGCAGATCTCCCAGCACAGCATTCGAGCTCTGATAAGGGACAGGTTGCCTCTTCAAGTGGGTCCCTGACCCCCATGTATCCTGACTAGGAGATACTTCCCAGTAGGGGCCAACAGACACCTCATACAGGAGAGCTCTTGCTGGTATTCGGTGGCTGCTCCTCTGGGATGAAGCTTCCAGAGGAAGGAACAGGCAGAAATCTTTGCTGTTCTGCAGCCTCTGCTGGTGATACCCAGGCAAACAGTCTGGAGTGGACCTCCAGCAAACTCCAGCAGACCTGCAAAAGATGGGCCTGACTGTTAGAAGGAAAACTAAGAAACAGAAAGGAATAGTAGCAACAGCAACAAAAAGGACATCCACTCAAAGACTCCGTTTGAAGGTCACCAATGTCAAAGACCAAAGATAGATAAATCCACGAAGATGGGGAGAAACCAGAGCAAAAGACTGAAAACTCCAAAAACTAGAACGCCTCTCCTCCTCCAGAAGATCACAACTCCTCACCAGCAAGGGAATAAAACTGGACAGAGAATGAGTTTGACACATTGACAGAAGTAGGCTTCAGAAGGTGGGTAATAACAAACTCCTCTGAGCTAAAGGAGCACATTCTAACCCAATGCAAGGAAGCTAAGAGCCTTGAAAAAAGGTTAAATGAATTGCTAACTAGAATAACCAGTGTAGAGAAGAACATAAATGACCTGATGGAGCTGAAAAACACAGCACGAGAACTCTGTGAAGCATACATAAGTATCAATAGCTGAATTGATCAAGCAGAGGAAAGGATATCAGAGATTGAAGATCAACTTAATGAAATAAAGTGAGAAGACAAGATTAGAGAAAAAAGAATGAAAAAAATGAACAAAGCCTCCAAAAAATTTGGGACTGTGTGTAAAGACCAATCTATGTTTGACTGGTGTACCTGAAAGTGACAGGGAGAATAGAATCAACTTGGAAAACACTCTTCAGGATATTATCCAGGAGAATTTCCCCAATCTAACAAGGTAAGCCAACATTCAAATTCAGGAAATACAGAGAACACCACAAAGAGATTCCTTGAGAAGAGCAACCCCAAGATACATAATCATCAGATTCACCAAGGTTGAAATGAAGGAAAAAATGTTAAGGGCAGCCAGAGAGAAAGACTGGGTCACCCACAAAGGGAAGCCCATCAGACTAACAGTGGATCTCTTGGCAAAAACCCTACAAGACAGAAGAGAGTGGGGAGCAATATTCAACATTCTTAAAGAAAAGAATTTTCAACCCAGAATTTCATATCTAACCAAAATTAGCTTCACAAGTGATAGAGAAGTAAAATCCTTTACAGACAAGCAAACACTGAGAGATTTTGTCACCACCAGGCCTGCCTTATAAGAGCTCCTGAAGAAAGCACTAAATGTGGAAAGGAACAACCAGTACCAGCCACTGCAAAAACATACCAAATTGTAAAAACCGTCAATGCTATGAAGAAACTGTATCAACTAACAGGCAAAATAACCAGCTAACATCATAATGAGAGGATCAAATTCATGCATAACAACGTTAACCTTAAATGTAAATTGACTAAATGCCCCAATTATAAGACACAGACTGGCAAATTGGATAAAGAGTCAAGACCCATCAGTGTGCTCTATTCAGGAGACCCATCTCATGTTCAAAGACAAACATAGACTCAAAATAAAGGGATGAAGGGATATTAAGCAAATGGAAAGCAAAAAGACAGGGGTTGCAGTCCTAGTCTCTGATAAAACAGACATTAAAACAACAAAGATCAAGAGACAAAGAAGAGCATTACACAATAGTTAGGAGATCAATGCAATGAGAAGAGTTAACTATCCTAAATATATATGCACCCAATACAGGAGCAAGGAGCACCCAGATTCATAAAGCAAGTTCTTAGAGACCTATGAAGAAACTTAGACTACCACACAATAATAGTGGGAGACTTTAACACCCCACTGTCAACACTAAACAGATCAACAAGACAGAAAATTAACAAGGATATCCAGGACTTGAACTCAGTTCTGAACCAAGCAGACCTAATAGACATCTATGGAACTCTCCACCCCAAATCAAAAGAATATACATTCTTCTTAGCACCACATCACACTTTTTCTAAAACTGACCACATAATTGGAAGTAAAACAGTCCTCAGCAAGTGCAAAAGAACAGAAATCATAAACAGTTTCTCAGACCACAGTGCAATCAAATTAGAACTCAGGATTAGGAAACTCACTCAAAACTGCACAACTACATTGAAACTGAACAACCTGCTCCTAAATGACTACTGGGTAAATAACGAAATGAAGGCAGAAATAAAGATGTTTTTTGAAACCAATGAGAACAAAGACACATACCAGAATCTCTGAGACACATTTAAAGCAGTATGTACAAGGAAATTTATAGCACTAAATGCCCACAAAAGAAAGCTGGAAAGTTCTAAAATCGACACCCTAACACCACAATTAAAGAACTAGAGAAGCGAGAGCAAACAATTTAAAAGCTAGCAGAAGACAAGAAATAACTAAGATCAGAGCATAACTGAAGGAGACAGAGATACTAAAAACTCTTCAAAGAATCAATAAATCCAGGAGCTTTGTTGAAAAGATCAACAAAGTAGATAGACCACTAGCCAGACTAATAAAGAAAAAATAAGAGAAGAATCAAATAGATGCAATGAAAAATGATAAAGGGGATATCACCACCAATCCCAGAGAAATACAAACTACCATCAGAGAATATGCTAAACAACTCTAAGCAAATAAACTAGACAATCTAGAAGAAATGGATAAATTCCTGGACACATACAACCTCCCAAGACTAAACCAGGAAGAAGTCAAATTCTTGAAAAGACCAATAACAAGTTCTGAAATTGAGGCAGTGATTAATAGCCTACCAACCCAAAAAAGTCCAAGACCACATGGATTCACAGCCGAATTCTACCAGAGGTAAAAAGAGGAGCCAGTACCATTCCTTCTGAAACTATTCCAAACAATAGAAAAAAAGGGAATCCTTGCTAACTCATTTTATGAGGCCAGCATCATCCTGATATCAAAACCTGCCGGAGATACAACAAAAAAAGAGAATTTTAGGCCAATATCCCTGATGAACATTGATACAAAAATCCTCAATAAAATACTGGCAAACCGAATCTAGCAGCATATCAAAAAGCTTATCCACCACGATCAAGTCAGCTTCATCCCTGGCATGTAAGGCTGGTTCAACATACACAAATCAGCAAACATAATCCATCAGAACCAATGACAAAAAACACATGATTATCTCAATAGATGCAGAAAAGGCCTTTGACAAAATTCCACAGCCCTTCATGCCAAAAACACTCAATAAACTAGGTATTGATGTAGCATATCTCAAAATAATAAGAGCTGTTTATGACAAACCCACAGCCAATATCATACTGAATGGGCAAAAGCTGGAAGCATTCCCTTTGAAAACTGGCACAGGACAAGGATGCCGTCTCTCACCACTCCTATTCAACATAGTGTTGGAAGTTCTGGCCAGGGCAATCAGGGAAGAGAAAGAAATAAAGGGTATTCCATTAGGAAAAGAGAAGTCAAATTGTCTCTGTTTGCAGATGACATGATTGTATATTTAGAAAACCCCATGGTCTCAGCCCAAAATCTCCTTAAGCTCATAAGCAACTTCAGCAAAGTCTCAGGATACAAAATCAATGTGCAAAAATCACAAGCATTCCTAAAATCACAAGCATTCCTATACACTGATAGAAGACAAACAGAGAACCAAATCATGAGTGAAATCCCATTCACTATTGCTACCAAGAGGCTAAAATACCTAGGAATCCAACTTACAAGGGATGTGAAGGACCTCTCCAAGGAGAACTGCAAACCACTGCTCAAGGAAATAAGAACGGACACAAACAAATGGAAACACATTTTATGCTCATGGATAGGAAGAATCAATATCGTGAAATGGCCATACTGCCCAAAGTAATTTATAGATTCAATGCTATCCCTAAAGCTACCATTGGCTTTCTTCACAGAATTGGAAAAAACTACTTTACATTTCATATGGAACCAAAAAAGTGCCCACATAGCCAAGACAATCATAAACAAAAAGAACAAAGCTGGAGGCATCATGCTACCTGAGTTCAAACTATACTACAAAGCTGCAGTAATGAAAACAGCATGGTACTGGTACCAAAACTGATATACAGACCGATGGAACAGAACAGAGGCCTCAGAAATAACAACCACACATCTACAACCATCTGATCTTTGACAAACCTGACAAAAACAAGCAATGGGGAAAGGATTCCCTATTTAATAAATGGTGTTGGGAAAACTGGCTAGCGATATGCAGAAAGCTGAAACTGGATCTTTTCCTTGCACCTCATACAAAAATTAATTCAAGATAGATTAAAAACTTAAACATAAGACCCAAAACTATAAAAATCCTAGAAGAAAACCTAGTCAGTACCATGCAGGACATAGGTATGGGCAAAGACTTAATGACCAAAACACCAAAAGCAATGACAACACAAGCCAAAATTGACAAATGGGATCTAATTAAAGTAAAGAACTTCAGCACATCAAAAGAAACTATCATCAGAGTGAACAGGCAACAGAAAGGGAGAAAATTTTTGCAATCTATCCACCTGACAAAGGACTACTATCCAGAATCTACAAAGAATTTAAACAAATTTACAAGAAAAAAAACAACCCCATCAAAAATGGGTAAAGGATATGAACAGACACTTCTCAAAAGAAGACATATATGTGGCCAAAAAACATATGAAAAAAATGCTCATCATCACTGGTCATTAGAGAAATGCAAATCAAAACCACAATGAGATACCATCTCACACCAGTTAGAATGGCAATCATTAAAAAGTCAGAAAACAACAGATGCTGGAGAGGATGTGGAGAAATAGGAAAGCCTTTACACTGTTGGTGGGAGTGTAAAGTAGTTCGACCATCGTGGAAGACGTAGTAATTCCTCAAGGACCTAGAACCAGAAATACCATTTGACCCAGCAATCCCATTACTGGATATATATGCTCATGGATAGGAATTATAAAGGATTATAAAGCATTCTACTATAAAGACACATCCACATGTATGTTGATTGCGGCACGGTTCACAATAGCAAAAACATGGAACCAACCCAAATACCCATCACTGATAGACCAGATAAAGAAAATGTGGAACATATACATCTTGGAATACTATGCAGCCATAAAAAAGGATGAGTTCATGTCCTTTGCAGGGACATGGATGAAGTTGGAAACCATTATTCTCAGGACACTAACACAAGAACAGAAAACCAAACACCGAATGTTCTCACTCATAAGTGGGAGTTGAACAATGAGAACATATGGACCCAGGGAGAAGAACATCACACACCAGAACCTGTCAGTAGGTCAGGGTGGGGCGGGTAGGGGAGGGATAGCATTAGAAGAAAACCCTAAAGTAGATGACGGGTTGATAGGTGCAGCAAACCACCATGGCACATGTATACCTATGTAACAAACCTCCACATTCTGCACATGCACCCCAGAACTTAATGCATAATAAAAAAAGGGAAATAAACACATTTTTAAACAATGATGTTCATTGTAATATTATTTATAATAAAATGTCGCAAACCTTCTACCTATTTAACAATAAGTGATTATTAAAATAAAGTATGGTTCAACTATATATGATGCAGTAGGCAGCCATTAAAAATGTATGAGAAGCATAAAAACATGGGAAATATTTATTACATAATATCAAATGGAAAATTCAAGTTACAAAGTAGAATATGCAATGAGATTATAATTTATATATAGACACAGATATAGAGCCAAATGAAGTGGCTAAGTTAGGTGACGGGATTACAAGTAATTGTCTTCCTTTTTGTTGTTTTTCTGTATTTTCCAAATGTTCTTCAAAGGAATGGTATTTCCTTTATAATAAGAGGAATACACCAATGCACTTTGTAAAAATGATAGTAGTATATTACTTTTGAAAGGAATGAACCACCATGCTGTTTAATGATATTGTAATCTTTGGTAGAAAGCAGACCTCTATATGTCTATAATGAATGGATAACAAAGCATATTTTGTGAACAGAGCCAATACCACCTTCTGCGCTACTGTTGTTTTCTGTGACTTTTGATTATAATTTCAGATGATGTAGTGGACATTTGTCGTAAGTCCCAAGAATATTTTTTCCTGAAGATTTTCTGCAAATAACTTTTACACACTGAAAGACTAAAATAGAATCAAAACTTATAAAATCAGGAAAGACAGGGGAAAAAAAGATTCAAAGTGTCCTACCATAATTTTCAAAAGAACACATTGTTCCCTCATTGCTTTTCTCCATTAAAATGACCTATGTGCTTTGCTTTAATTTATACCCGAGACATTTGGAATTTGGTATAAATTAAAGTATAAGATGACTTTCAAGAATAATGTCAGGATAAGAAAGCTTCTATTATACACTAGCTAAATATTTTTAAGTCCATTTTGTCAGATAAAGCTTAAAGTGTTCTGGGTCAAGAGAATTTTAATCTAAACTCCTTACTCATTTCTTTTATTTTCAGTGTCAACTGACTACATGTTCATTGCAGCTGATAAAATCCTCAGTAGCAAATGCCTGAGGAATGCCTGTCAGAAGTCATCAGTGTGCCACTGATTGCTCAAATTGAATCAATTTTCCTTTAAAATTATTTTTTAGTATTTAAGTTTGTTTTCATGGTTAAGAAAAATTACAACTTCAATTTGTAAATCTCTTAAAATTTCTAGGTCATTTATTCCAACAAGATAAAACCTTTCCTTCAAGTGAAAGTAATTATTGAGAATCTTCAGTGCATTTTTAGTTCCTTTGTCTGTCTTCATTGCCATTATTTATGCATGGCTTCATTTACCTCCTCATTTGTCTTGTTAGAGTTAACATTTTTGTCTTCAGATATGTCCTGCTAGTTGTCTCCTGGAACTCGTTTGTTTATATCTTCTCTATTTCTTGCATCTGCAATGACAACGTGTTGACTATGAACTCATATCCACACAACTCAGTCTTGCGTTAGTGTCCCTCCATGGGGCTACGCTATCTACTCAATCCCGCCTAAACTACCTCTGAACAGATATTCTCTGCTCTGGAATGATTGTGCTTCTTTTTGCTACGTAGTATGTTACTCTTTTCTTTTTTGTCATTTCTCATGTTTTGTCTCCATCTAAAATGTCTTTCTGGTCAGGCACAGTGGTTCACACCAGCACTTAGGCTGAACCAGGAGGATTGCTTGAGCCCAGAAAGTTGAGAACAGCCTAGACAACATGGCAAGACCCTGTTTCTACAAAAATTTTAAAAATTAGCCAAGCATGGTGGTGCACATCTGTGATCCCCGCTACTCAGGAAGCTGAGGAAGGAGGATTGCTTGAGCCCAGAGGTTGAGGCTGCAGTTAGCCATGTTTGTACCACCGCACTCCAGTCTGGGCAGCAGAACAAGACTCTGTTTCAAAATAATAAATAAATAAATAAATAATCTTTCTGAATCTCTACCTCTCTGCTCACATCCTGAACGACATTAATGTCCTATCTCTGTTCTCTGAAAATCCTTTGACCATCACTTTTACTTTCCTCAACATTTTACCACCTGATTTAATTGTCTTGAATAGGTATCTGATTATCTAAGTAGTACATATATAGGTGCTCCTTCCACAAAATTATAAGCTTTTTGTTATTAGAGACTGTATCTTAAAATGTGTGTGACTCAACTATCAGAATAAAATGGCCCACCAATGAATTGGGGTTAATAAACTTTGGAGAAATTACTTAATTATATTCTTTCATTGTATCATCCAGAATATGATTACTAGTTTTAAAACTATTTTCTAAAGACATGAAATTTGGTCAATTACTCATAAATGTGTGTAAGGGAATGCCATGGAGATAGAAAGAGATACCTGAGCTTATTTATTTCCTAAATCTTTGTTGCACCTCCTCTTTATCGGCACTGAGTAGACATTGATAAATAAAATGTAATGCCAAAAGTTTATGCAAACTAAAATCTAATTGAGATAAAAGATACTACACAAGTTATCAAATATGTGCACAAGAAATATATAAATGATTATAGGTGCTTATGACAGACAAGATCAGCAATAGAGAAAATTAGAGGGAGGGAGGGAAAAGTACAACGTAGACAAGCTGTCTGGAGTGACCTGGAGGAAAGGCATCAGCTACATGAAGAGGAAGTGAGGGGATTTTGCAGGTTCTGGGAACAGTATATGAAAAAGCTTACAGATGGGAACAAAATAAAATCATGGTAGCTTTGAAGTACTAAAGAAAGGCCAGTAAGGTGAGAACAGAGTAACATGAGATGAGGACGGAAATTGTCAGGACCACAGACCACGGACGGCATCATGGGCCATGCAAAAAGAATTGTGGATCTGATTTAAACTGAAAGGTAAATTGATTTGTTCTTTAAACTCAGCTTTACTGCAATATAGGAAATGGATTAGAGAATATCCAACTGTACAAAGTGTTTATGTTTTTTATTTGCCAAATCTATGTTATTCATGGAGCCATATCACCTAAGATAATGAAATATCGTATCTTCTAAAGGTAGATTGTTTAAAACTTTTACAATTGATCATTAGACAATAGTCAGTTTTTTAAATAGCAGTTGTAGAACCTAGAGAAACCTGTTGTTTTATTTATATTTCAGTGGCAATATAAAATGCCTCTAGTTCAGCTTCACTAAGCTCCCTTTCCATTAATACGAGGTGGAATGGTTTTCTGTCTGGTCATCCATTTCCAGGCAGGGCATTATGAGACATCTATATAGGATGCTTCACCCCATAACTGATTATATTCAAACCCAAGACTGGAATTTTCTGATAAAAAGCATTTCTCAGTAATCTTTGATAATTGTCAAATTCAAAAGCATCTTTTTGCCTCTGTTTAACTAAGATTAAAATGAATTTTAATTGCTTCATCCTTACATTTAAGAAAAACAGTTAATGTATTTCCCCACCTAATACCTTAGACTTAATTTGTCAGCTTATATTTTTCTAAGCTTCTCAAGGAATGGCTCAAAGTAAGTTAATTATGTTTCTGTGGAGTTGAACCTTTGGGAGGAAAGAAAAAGCTTGTATCTATATATCCTAATCTGCAATATCCTTTCCAGTTCATGACACGAAATGACCTAAATCAACCAAATTAGCAGAAAACATGTAGGAGTTTAGCTTACGTGGCCCTCATGCGATTGCTGTGGTGAAATCACAGAATGCATCCAATTTTAAACTGATCTTGATGTGAGATGAGTAGATGTTAAATAATCCTCTATTTCTTCTCAACGTGTTTCAATAACAAATTCCATTTTCAACAGTTACATGATTACAAGCTCTGAAATTAAATTTCATGATGAATAATTAAGCACCACTCTTCAGAGTCCCTAGGAGAAATCACATTCGCTGCAGCACAAACACTTGGAATAATCGATTGGGAGTCAATTGGCAAGCACTTCAGTTTTAATTTGCAGTTGGGAAGGATCCTCCTTCTCTTCAGCCATTACAGAGTGTGTGGCTTCCCCTCCTTGTCCTATTTGGGGGTGGGGGCAGGGAAATAGGACTTTGTCTTGCTCCGGTATTGTTTCACACTATAATATGTGAGTACTGAGATTTAAAAGATATCCATACCAGAGAGTTCCACAGTGACTGTAAAACCATAACTGTCATCAAAGTCCTGACAAGTTAACCTTTCTTTTAGAGTCACAGGTGAAAACAATGAAAATGTAAATTTAACATTTTGTTCACTTATTTTATTCTGGAGTTCAGGCGATAACCAATGCAGGAGTACTATATAGAATAAGGACCGTGACTTTTTTTTTTTTTAGGAAAAACTATATTCCAATCACTTGATTGGGATTCAGAGCAAATAGATTAAATTCTCTGTGTCTCAGTTGCTTTATCTATAAAATGGGTGTGACAGTTAATTTGTCAAGTTGACAGGGACACAGGGTGGCCAGATATTTGGTCAAACATTCTTCTGGGTGTTTCTGTGAGAGTATGTCTGAATGGGATTCACATTTAACTCAGTAGACTGTGTAAAACAGAATGCCCTTTCTAAGGTGGCCATCCATTGAAGGCCTGAATAGAACAAAAGACTAAGAGAGAATTCTCCGGCCTGAAGGCCTTCGAACTGAAACATTAGCTCTTCCTGGTTCTACTGCAGCTTCTGGCCCTCAGACTCAAGCTAGGATGTGGCTCTGCAGATTTTGCACCTGGCAGTCTCCGTAATCATGTGAGCTAATTCCTTACAACAAATCTTTTTTATTAAAAGAAATAAGGTAATATTTTATTATAAGATAACCAACCATCTTTTTGTTATAAGGGATTAAAGAGATAAAATCTCTTTTATGATCATTTTTAGTATAAAATAATCTCTTTTATTATAAGAAATTAGCTCATGATACACACACATATACACACACATATATATAGATATCTCATATATACACATCATATATATATATATACATCCTATTGGTTCTGTTTCTCTTGAGAACTCTGACTAATACAATGGCTATAATAACATTTCTCAAAATTGTTGTGAAGAGTAAATGAGATTATAAATAAAAGATCTCTCACACAGTATTTGGCCAAAGTAGACAGTTCTTCCTAAGGATAAAGTCTGGATGATTCCTTATTCACAAACCAGAAGGTTACAGAAATGATATTCAGTTTATTTCCGTTTTCAAAAAATTTAACCTGCCTTCAGTACAAATAGGACCATGTATACGAGTGAAATATTCATCTCTCCCACAATGCTGCTTCCTGAGCCCACTGTGGCCTGGCTGGGCTACGACATAATGGGAGGGTAGATACTGGCAGTCTGGTATAAAGCAAATTTTCTGTAAAGGACCAGATTATGGTATCACAGTCTCTGTTGGAACTACTTACCGCTGTTCTTATGGTGAGAAGACAACATGCAAACAAATGAGTACACTGTTTTCTGATAAAACTTATTTACCGACACTGAAATTCGAATATTATATAATTTTCACTTTTCACAAAACATTATACTTCAATTGTCTTCAACCATTTAAAATGGAAAACAATTTTAGTTCACAAGTGGTACAAAAAAAAGTGGAGTCCTGTATTTGTCCAGTGGGTGTGGATGAAAGAGGCTAAGCTGAGACTCCCACACCTGGGCTCCAGATCATCACTATCAGTCACTCTGTGCCACTGAGACCAGTGACATGTTCCCTCCAGCCCTCAGTTTTATCATTTGTAAAATAGAAGGATGAACTTGATCATGTTTAAGTTTTCCTCCTGCTCTAAGTTATCTGTCTCCAACTCTTAATGTACTTATTGTTCCCAAGAAAGCAAAGGCAGAGCCATCCAGCCTTCTCTAACCCTGTTCCTGTGGCTTTTTAGAGCCCTGGAGTCCAAAAGTTTCCAAACAGACCTGTGCTCTACTCTAAGGAGTAACTTTGGCCTGTCCTTTAACTACACCCTGAGGCTTTCTGGGGGAAGGTGAACCAGAACTTCTGCTTCGATTACTTACTATCAGGGGAATAGAATCCTCTTTCTTTGTGACGGGGGCGGCGGGGGGGGGAAGGTAAGAGGATATACTGAGAAATCCATAGACTATGTAAATGGATGAGACTCTGTATCCCTAGAACACTTTATTTCTAGACATTGAAATTTGAAATTCATATGATTTTCCCTTTTCACACAATATTGCCCTTCTTTTGATTTCATTTCAATCATTTAAAAATGTAAATATTTTTATTTATTTTTACTGAGATAGAGTCTTACTGTGTCACCCAGGCAGGAGTGTAGTGGTGTGATCTCAGCTCACTGCAACTTCTGCCTCTCAGGGTCAAGCAATTCTCCTGCCTCGGCCTCCTGAGTAGCTGGGATTACAGGCACATGCCACCATGCCCAGTTAATTTTTGTATTTTTAGTACAGATGGGATTTTACCATATTGGCCAGGCTGGTCTCAAACTCCTGACTCAAGTGATCTGCCTGCCTCGCCTCTAAAAGTACTGAGATCACAGGCATGAGCCACCATGCCCGGCCTAAAAGTGTAAACATATTTTAAAAGGAGAGAGTAATGTAGCCTCACTCTTGTCAAAAAGGCAAGAGGCAAGGACATCTGTAAAAGATAAGGAGTGAAAGATCTGATGGGGAAGACATAGAAGTTTGGGGCAAAGCAGAACCAGATTTGAATCCTACATTTTCCCTTTGTGGGTACTGTGACTTTAAACACAAAGTTCTCTTTCACAATTTTCTCATTTATAAATATTGATTAAACATGCTGCTATAAAGACACATGCACACGTATGTTTATTGCAGCACTACACTATTCAACCATAGCAAAGTCTTTGGAAATCAACTCAAATGTCCCATCAGTGACAGAAACTGGATTAAGAAAACTTGCAACATATACCACCAATGGAAATACTTATTGCAAAGCCCATAAAAACCGATAAAGTTCGTGTCCTTTTGTTAGGGACATGGAAGCAGCTTGGAAAACCATTCATTCTCAGCAAAACTTAATCGCAAGAAACAGAAAACCAAACACGCAATGTTTTCCTTCGCTCATAGTTGGGGAAATTGAAAACCAATGAAGATTCAACTCTTTGGACAGCAGGGAAGGGGAACATCACACACTGGGGCCTATTTTGGTGGGGAGTGGGGAGGGAGGAGGGATAGCAATTATAGATACACCCAATGGTTAAAATGATGAGTTAAAGGGTTGCAGCAGCAAAACCAACATGGCACATGTATACATATGTAACAAACCTGCATGTTGTGCACATGTACCCTAGAACTTAAAGTATAATAATCATAATAAATAAAAAATAAAAAATATAAAAAAATACTGATTAAAATACTTTATTGGGGTATTGTAAAGATAAATGAGTTATTCTAATAATGGTTCCTGTACACAGAAGATACTCAATGTCATTGTAAAACTGTTCTATTTGTTACTATGGCATTTACAGAACAACAGCACCCCAGAATGTCCATGTCTTGGTCACTGGAACCTGTGAGTATGCTAGGTTATAAGGCAAAGAGAAGGGAAGGTTGCAGATGGAATTAAGGTTGCTAAGGAGCTGATTTCAGATGGGGGGATTATCTTGGATTATCCAGGTAGTCCTGATATCATCACAAGTGATAAAGTAGGTGGGATACAGACAACCAGAGAGATGGCAGAGAAGGACTTGGCCTGCAACAAACCAAAGAAGGCCAGCAGCTTCTATATTATGGAAAAGGTGAGAAAAGGTGGCTCCCCTGGAGCCACCAAGAAGGAACATAGTGAGATCCATTTCATCCATCTGTCTTCCAGAGCTGTAAGACAAGAAATTTCTGTTGTTTTTAGCCACTAAGTTTGTGGTGACTTATTAGAGCAGCAATTGGAAACTAATACATACTATCATTATTATTGTTGTGATTATTGTTATTATCCATGCAGAAAAACCCAGCTATCCACCAAAATATGTGCTTCCCCTGTCTGTAGTGTAGAGATTTTGCTCTAGGCAGCTGCCTGGCCAGGAGCTCTATTTTCCAACTCCTTGCACCTTGTGAAATCATGCAACCAAAATCGGCTTGCTTCTGGACCGAAGCATTTAAATAGGTGTCCCTTCCCTTTCTAGGGCTAGATGCAAAGAATCCCAAGTTACAACACGGAAAATGCCTTGCCCCCTGAATCACTATCTGGGTAAAAGTTACCTGCTTACTAGGAATACCTGCATTGGACCATCACATGAACAAGAACAAAAATTAAATTGTGTGAACCACTGATGTTTTAGGATTTATTTGTGAAAGCTAGCATTGTTATAGCTGAGGTATTATCTGCCACTAAATTCCCATTCATTTTATTTCACTGGAAAAGCGGCCAGAAAACATCCTTCCCTTTCACAATCCTTTTATCTCTTCAGGAAATTGCAAGTGTTTCCTTAGATCTATTTGTGAGAGTAACCCTGGTAGTTACCCTTTTAATATCCTTTAATCTTCCTACTGATGTAATCTCCCAATACCCCAATGCCTCAAGGAACTCCATTACCAAATTCTGAGACTACTATATTCAGATACTTGTCCTGAGACATTGAGAAATACAGTATTATAGAATTGTTTATTTGAGGAGGAAGAAACATTGTTCTCACCTCGTCCACGTTCTTATTCAGAGAGCTTTCCTACATCAGGCCCTTCTCTACTCTTGGCACCCAGAGCCAGGCCCCCTGTTTCTGCTATCACTCTTAGTCATTCTGGATGTTTTAGAAAGTTTGTAAATGTAAGCACTCATTGAGGGGCTAAATTGCAATTGGGAGAAAACCAGCAGGACATAGTAATTATAAACATTTATTTCAAAATAAAATGATATGTTCTCAAAGCAAACAGAGTCACCCCATAAGGTGTCATAGGTGGAGTGGTGTGTAAGGCTGCAGAACGCACTCTCAGCTTGCTCTCCTTTGGGGCTGAAGTGTGTTGTACAGGACATCCATGGACATTAAAGGAAGAAAGACGAGTTCTGGGCTCAAATAAGTTTGGGATACCCTGAATTGAACAAGATAAATATATTTGTTTTCTTTGACATTATTGGTGCTCTTGTTCTATATTTTAAAATGTAAACTATAGTATGCAAGTTTTCTAGTTATATTTGATTATAGACTTACATACACATATATGGAATATATGTATACAAGTAAATACACATGTATAAGAAATCAGCATTTTTAAAAAAATTTTCATAAATTACCTTGCTAGCAATGCAGATTTAGGGGCTAAATTTCTAGTTTGTATATTATTCAACTTACTTTCATTTCCTCCTTTAACTGAATGGTTTTGACCTAACTGTGTGCTTATTTTCCAGCTATTGTCAGTGAATGGGAAGGTAGAAATCTCAGACCATTTCCTGGTTTACTGTTTCATTTTGTCCAAGGTTACAAAGAGTGTTTTGAATTCAAAGACAATCATGCTCATGTTTTCTTAAGTCTGGTGTCTCTGTGGAAAATCCAGGGATAATGTTAAATGACCTGCCTAGAACCTCCTTCTTTCCCACCGTATGAGTACAAGTTTTCAAGGACAAAACTTTATCCTGCACAAATTAAAAAAGGATTGAAGCAGCCTGGGACCCCTAGTGGAGAAGCAGTGTAGTATGTGGCTCAAATCTCTGGCTGAGAAATCTGGCAGGCCTGATGCCAGTCTCGTAGCTGTGAGACCTTGGGAAAGTACTTATGATCTTGGGAAAGTCCTTGTGTCTCAGTTCCTCTTCTGTGAAGTAGGGGCAATAATACCTACTTTGCAGGCATGTTATGAAATTAAATGAGATAATGCATATCAATCATGACGCCTCTTGATAAACAGTATTATTTATGTCCTCAATTTCACTGGTCTCTATTGCCAGCTAGGTCAGTTCTGGTAAAGGATCAATAAAATATGCTGTACCACAGTATCTGATGATGCAACTGCAACAAAGTGACACAATGTCCTCTAAGCAAAATGACCCTGTTAACACCTTCTTCTCCAAATATTTCCTATCAAGCTCTTCAGTATTACAAGATCAGGACCCAGAACCAGAGATTCCTGAGTCTCCACTAAAAAGGTCTGTTCTCATTCACACTGCCTCTTGCCCATACCATTTGGATTTAAAATATCCTCTGCTATGAGATTAAACAAATTAACTGCTCAAAGGACCTCACCAATCTAGATTACCATCATCCTTTTAAGCAAGAAGGGGAAGACCCCAAGTCCAATGCAGAAGAGTCATTTCAGTGTTTTATTGTTCTCTTGTCTTAGGCTGTAAGATCAGTAATCCTACTGAAATGAGAAGTGAAAATAGTGAATTTCCAAACTCAGGCCCTCCTCTATGGGTTTCAGACACCAATCAGTATTGCTATCAAAACACTCTTACAAACCTGTCCACTGGGAAGTTTTCCCCAACTAAAATTACCCTTAGGCTTTCTCTCTTCTCTTTACCAATTCTACCAAATATACTCATAAGAGAAAGTTTTTATGCATACCTTGAAATTAGGCCTAGTTCATAATTATGGTAGAATCCTAGTTCCTTTGAGGCAAATACAGTTTTATTGACTTTAGAATAGCAGAACTAAGGCAATAAAATGGCATTTCATGTTCAGATTGGTGGACTTGTAAGAGCATTAGACCACTTGATGACATAAAAGTGATATAAAGTCAAACCTCTGCTTCAAATAGGCATGCTGAGTTACCTGGAAAATACAATAAGCCTCAGTGCCTTCGTCTATATGTAGAAATTCTCTTGCTATATCTTTTTGTCAGTCATATAGGACTACAGTGGGTGTATAAGGATAAAAGAGACTATCAAGGAGCATGCTTGAATGAGGCAGATTACTGAATACTGATCCAAGGCTGGCATTTCAGCAAACTTTCCCCTGAGATGCAGATGCAAGCTGTGAGACAGATCTGAATTGCCAAGAACAAAGAGAAAGTTTTGAGGAATCGTGTGGAGCAGAAAAGGAAAAAATAATGTGAAGGGTGACACTAGAGAGGGTTCTTTAGAGATAAAAAAGAAAGATATCTAATGGGGAATTAAATTATGTTTCTGTGAGTGTGGTTTTAAAGAGAATTTTCTCCTTACTACATCTTAAACAAAACAATCTATTGCTATGGGTGGGTTGTGAATGTTCATTTATTTTGTCTTTGTGATAGTGAAATAATTGGTGACTCAACATAAACAGACCAGCCAAAAAGACCTATACATGTGCACACCACAGTACAGATGGAAAGTGCATTAAAGTGGGTGGGAGGCAGGAACTGAGAGTCCTAGTTCACATTTTAACAACTGGGCATAGTCAATGACTCTAGGTCATGGTTTTCCTTTTCATATCATGGGATCTGCTTCTGTAATATGCAGGCATCTTCTGATCCAATGTAAATGTTTTGGAAAAAGCCTTGAGAAGGAAATAGTAATATTAGCATAAGAATTAGACCCAGAACATATGATAGCACTCAGTTTACTGGCAATCACAGCCTCGTCCCAAAGATGGCCTGTTCTAATGAAAATCTGAAAATTCTCTGAGTCATGCAGGTTGTATAGTTGCCAAAACAACTTTTCAGAAAGAGTAGCCATGGAAACAGCACACCAGATTGTCTCAAGGGGTGTATAAAACATCTGAAAACTGACTTGGAGCACTTGGCAAACACTGAGAGAGGTAAGAGGCTATGCTTGTGGGGAAAACAAAGGCCTTTTAACTGTTATTGCTGCTCTGAAAGGTGTAAACATACGGTCTAAAGGCAAGAATCCTGAGCCCAGAGCAGACTCTGTGGTGACTAACTTCCTAGCTGACATCTGCTAAGTAAGGATCTGATGGCAGAGAATCTTTAGCCTGAGTTTATCAACAGTAACATCTCAGACAGCCTGGATATGCAGTGCTTTGCTGCCATTAAATCTGTGACTTGATGGTTAATCTCTTCATCCAGTAAGCCCCCAGGAAAGTATACCTCTGCATAGTATAAAGGAAACTGTTCCTAGAACTCTCATTGACATAAGTGACACCACACTGTTCTCCTTATTACACAGTTACTGAAATAGAAACAAGTTTATGCATATGTTTATTAGCTTTAATTACATAGGTAACACATGGATTAATTCTTGTGAAAACATTTAAACTACACAGAGTGCCGGGCAAATGTTTCCCTTCTCACCTCATAATCCCATTGCCCTATAAGAGGCAAACTTGGTTACCAGTTTTGTGCACAATCTTTTAGTCCTTTCTCTACATGTTTCTACAGTTGGTGTTTGGTTTGAGGCTTATTATTTAATACATGGGTATGTTTTCACCTCCAATATACTTTTTCTCCCACTTAAGTATATGTTTTGAATATCTTTCCACTTGTGTCCGTCTACCTTCAGATATATTGTTCTAAAATTTGCATAAAAACATGTAACATTTTCCTGAGAAAAAGTGCTTTTCTTTCCTAAGCACAGATCCAGAAATAGCCAGGAATAGGAGAGAGAAGAGACTTTAACATAAAAACAATTCACATTCCATCTCTGCTAGTTAATATTTAGTTGAATTTGGGCAAATTATGTACACTTTATGAATCTTAATTTCTGTTTAAGAAGAGGGACAGATAATACATTTACAATGAATGAGAATAACATAGAACCTCATCCGCCATATTATGTGGCACAAAATAAGTTCAAAGTATACATTAGTTGCCTTTGCTTTGTAAACAATTCTATAAAGGAATAATATTCTAAAATAGGTAAAGAGTTGGTGATAGTTGGCACATAGTTGGTGTTCAACACATTTTGTTATGTAATAAATGCGTGAAGGTGTAGCTCCTGTGTAGCAGATACATGGATCTTCAGAATTGTATCAATTCTGATTCTATTGTAATTGTCTTACATCCATTGGATGGGAGTTCTTTGAGAAAAGGGCACAGATTAGACTCAACCTTGTAACCTAGATTATGGAAAACCTTGGCCACAGTTTCATATGATCAACACACAAAATACTTTTCAAACAAATAAATGGTATATTGTCCCCCAGCTGAAGCACTTATTTGACCACAACAAAGAGGCTTCCACTTTTCCCCATCTTCCATTTGCCATTTTTGTTATTGTCTTATCAGTCTGATTAAATTATATCTCACTAAATGGAAGAATTCTAGGCACATATCAGAAGGGCAATAAAAATTTGTTGAACAAATTGTAGCCCTACTGGAAACCCAGGTTTTCAGCCTTTGGGAAGGATAGTATTAAAATTTAAAATATATTCAACATTGAAAGCCATGTGTCTTATCTTTTCTCAAAATCTTATACCCACAGCACATGCTATTTCTCTATTCCGTTCTAGGTAGTTCTTTACCACCACCCTGCTTCTGCTCTTTCCCTTCCTCCATACATACATTGCCTCCTAAATTGCTCCATGACTTAAGACGAACAATATCTACTATCTAGAAGATATAAAACAATGTGTAATTTGTATATTAATGGCACAATCAGTTCCTTCTAGAAATTAAGGGTTCCCACAGCATACTGATTAACATATCACTGTCCTACTATTGCATGCATATAACCTGACTCCTGTCTATCTGTCCAAAGTCATTTCAATCCATCTTTTCCTTCATGCACTAACCTTGCTCCAATCTGACCTTCTTGCTATTTCTCAAACTCTTGTATACTTTGAGGCCTTTGTATGTGCAGTTTCCTCTGCTGGAATGCCCCTCTTTCTCCTTAATATAGGCTCCTGGGTATCATTCAGGTCTCAGCATGAATGTCATGTCCTCTGAAAATACTACCACCCTAGCAAAGTTCCACACTCCCATTATCTTGAATTCTACTTTCTTTGTTGTCTTTTTTTTTTTAACTACAGATGACAGTTTAATTTTTTGTGTTTGTTCATGTATTGTTTGCCTCCTTCATTAATGTTTCCGCTTCCCAAAAGCATTTCCTATGTCTGTTTCTTTTAACATTTGGATATATAGCAATTAGTCTGAGTTTTGGCATATAGTTGGTTCTCATATTGTTGAATGAATAAGTCAGTAAAGAAAGATGGAATGTTCTATTAACTTTTCGGGATTTACATTTACAATTTCTGGGATACAACATTTACTAGAGATTTTAGTTTCTAGTGATCATAATTGAGATTTGGCCACTTTGAATCCCTGTATATTATATTTTACAATAGCAAAACATTCATTTATTTCCCATTTTTTCAAGTAAGCAAAGTGTTACTGTCTATTGATAAGGGAAGGTATTTACATTTAAGCAAAAGTGTTAACAGCATGTAGTCAGTTACCAGAAACCTACTAAATAAAACTAATGTGTAAGAAACACTAAATAATGTTTCCAAGCCAACAATTTCATTATTAGGCACACTATCTTTCCATGCTAAATATGTAGCAATTCCAGTATTTGGTATCATTTTAAAGAGATAGCTGGTATTTTATTTCTGTTGCATTAAAGCAGAACCTTGCAAAATAAGGAACTGACACAATCAATATTTTAAATGCATGCACTCAGAATAACAAGGCCTCATTTATATTCATTTCTCCAAAATTTGGGTAAAGCAGAAAATAATAAGTATTAATGAGAGCTTATTAAAGGTACAACATTAAATTATCATGGGTAAAGAATTAGATTCTATTTCTTCAAAGTTTCTTTCTTCTTGCCAAGAGCTCCTAATTACTTTGAGCTCAAAAACTATTCCATCTACATCAACGTTTCCCTGATGGTACTGCCATTTTGAACATACAATTTGAAATTACTTATTAAGAAGTTGTTTAGAGAAGTAAAAGGCAATCTCTATCACAGTATAAGTAAACATCTCTTAAGAATTTTTTGTCACTGAAGATTTTTTTAAAACCAGAGGTTTGTAAGAAAGCAATATGATTATTATACATCAGCATAAGAATGTATTCTACAATCAAAAAGAGGAGTGTTCCTGATTAGGAGAAAACTTTACTGATATACCCAACCTTCTGCTCTTTATTCCAGAACTTGGAACTGGAATGTCACTGGATCCACTTGGGAAAGTATTTTACTGAGGAAAAGGAAACAAGATGCCACCAAAATGCTGGAGAGAACAATTGTTAGGATAATAATAATAATAATACTTCTCAGTGCATGCAATGTGCTAATTTACATGCTTTGTTTAACTTAATCCTCACCACAGTAGGAACAATTATTATGCCAATCTATGACCGAGACAACAAAGGCCATGTGTGGCCAATACGTGCCTCTTAATGTTTGCCAGTCAGATCAGTAGTTTGCTGTATCCGCCTGTAGCCTTGCCTGGCAGATACTGAGAGGCAAGCATTAGCCATGCATGGAAGTGGGATGGGGGAACTGTCTGGGCGGCAAAGAAGCTGTCTCAAATCTTCCTTAATCAGCTGAGGAAGACAGGACTCATGAGGTCATGCCACAGGAAGGAGGCAGCAGTTCCAAAGACATGTAGTCTTTTAGATGAGCAGACAAATGAAAGTATTTGAGGAATGATAAGAGAAAGATGGTGGACCCTTTGATATTGAGAAAGGTATCCCACCTGAATGTTTAGTATGTGGAAATAGAAAGGACAGGAAAAAAAAAAAAACAAAACAAAAGGGAAGGGCTATTTATACCTTCATTTCGCAATATTGGAAATCAACAGAAATCATCTGTCTTAGTTTCTTAGGGCTGCCATAACAGAGGACCACAAGCTAGGTGGCTTAAACAGCTGGAATATATTGTTTCACAGTTCTGGACACTAGAAGTCTGAAATCGATGTGCCGGCAGGGTTGGTTTCTTTGGAAGGCTATGAGAAAATGATCTGTTCTGGGCTTCTCTCCATGGCTTGTAGATGGACATCTTCTCCCTGTGTCTTCACATCATCTTCCCTCTGTACAAGACTGTACAAGACAAATGTCCCCTTCTTGTAAGGATAGAGATATATTGGATCAGGGCCCACCCTAAAAATCTCACTTTACACTTGATTACCTGTGTAAAGACCTCAAATACAGTCACATTCTGAGGTTCTAGGGATTAGGAGGACTTCAACATACAAACTGGGGGGGGGGGGGGGG
>NW_016808026.1:2871732-2886956 GCF_001698545.2 Rhinopithecus bieti
GTTCAACCCATAACATTATTTGTAATTGAAGGAACAAAAAATAAAGGTGATAAGTGTATATTTTTGTAATTGCAAAAGCAACTGAAAACAGTCATGTAAGTGTACTCGGAAAATGTATGAGGAGAATGTAAGTGAGTCTTCTGTGATACAGTAGGATCTAACACAGCAGACAGTCAAGAGACAAAACCTGAAATTGACATATTCAAAAAAGTTTATTATTTAGAGATAAGTGGCATCCTTCAGGAAAAAAAAAAAAAAAAAGCTTATTTAAAATTAAAAGCAGTTTTCTTAGACTTCTTATACCTTAGGGAAGGTATAAATGGGTAGGAGATCCAGAGGCTTTTAGATTTAGCTATAAACACTGCTGAACTATTTAACTTGAAAATTTTAGGTAATAACTTAAAATAACCAGATATGGTAATGGATTGAACATAAACTTAGTTGATGACCTGGCCCTGGCCCAGAACTGAGAATCAAGAATGAATGCAAATATTGGACAATCCTTTACAGAAAAGACATTTTGACAAATGGTTTCCATTCAGGGAATATTGTAATAGAAAAAGAGGAGGGCTGGGGAGAAAAAAATCCCTGGGCTGCATTCAAACATTGTAAACATAGCACTGAAGAAAAAAATGTAAGAGTATTTTTTTTAAGTTTACATAAAGCATTGAAAATTGTGTAGCAAAGACATTAAATTAACCTAGGTGCCTATCAAGGTGGATTGGATAAAGAAAGTGTGGAACTTTTACACCATGGAATACTACACAAGTACAAAAAAGGAGGAAATCATGCCCTTCAGCAACATGGATGCAGCTGGAGGCATTATCCTAAGTGGATTAACAAGGGAACAGAAAACCAAATACCATGTTCTCACGTATAGGTGGGAGTTAAACATTGGGCATGCATGGACATAAAGATGGAAACAATTAATCACTGGGGACTATGGAGCAGGGAAAGAAGAAAGAAAGGGTTGAAAAACTACCTTTTGGGTACTATGCTCACTGCCTGGGTGATGATATCAATTGTACCCCAAACCTCAGTGCCACACAATATGCCCATTTAACAAACCTGCACGTTTTATTTTTCAAAATAAAATTGAAAAAAAAAAAGGAAAAGAGAAAGTTATGGATGTAAATTGTTACGGGCTGTACTCATATCCACTGTGACCTTTCCTCTCATCCAAACAGCTCAGTCAAGCCTGTTCCAGATTATTCAGATGTCTAGGGTTCCTTGGGTCTGACAAAGGTCATTTTATTTGTGTCTTTACTTACAGAGTAGAGAGATCTTGAGAACGGCCAGCAGCCTCTTGCAGGTCTTTGCAACCTTTTCACTTTGAAGTATATTTGTAAAAGCCTGATTTTGCTGCTACAAATCTAGGAGACTTGGAGAAAGGGAGAGGTAAAGCTCTTCCTTTCCTGCTGAGAAAGAATCTATAGAAAAGGGATTGGGGACAGACTATACTGGCATGTTCATGTCTCTGCCCAAGCTCTTTCCTTATCTCGGATGTTCTTTGATTGCTGAAGGAACCTCCTTTAGACTGAGCTCACATAATGAGGTTTCGTTGTATAATAAAGAGCAGAAGTTTTATCAGTTTGCCAGTTATCTGCAACCTATGTTCATTGCAGCGCTGTTCACACTAACCAAGGTATGAAATCAGCCTAAGCATTCAGCAACAGATGAATGGGTAAAGAATGGCATATATACACAATGGAATATTATTCAGTCATAAAAAGAATGAACTCCCATCACTTGTGGCAAAATGGGTGAGCCTGCAGCACATTATGTTAAGTGAAATAAGCCAGATACAGAAAAAATAAATACAGCATGTTCTCATTCATATGTGGGAAATAAAAAAGTTGATCTGATGGAAGTAGAAAGTAGAATAGTGGTTACCAGAGAGGAGTAAGAAGGCATATAAAGAGGTTGGTTAATAAGTAGAAAATTATAGTTGTGTAGAAGGAATAATTCTAGTATTCAATAGCACAGTAGGGACTATAGTTAAAATAATGTATTCTCTATTTCAAAATAGCTAGAAGAAAGGATTTTGATGTTCCCAACACAAAGAAATGATAAATGTCTGAGGTAATGGGTATGCCCTGATTTGATCATTATACATTGTATACCTGCATCAAAAGAACACATATACCCCATAAATATGCACAATTATGTATCAGATAAACATTTAAAAATTAAAACTAGAAAAGGGCAGAGATTTCAGCTCATGAGAACAAGTTTAAGTCTGAGCTCTATCAATGTACTAGTCTGAATCCATTTCTTACCTTTGTATCTCAGCTATGGTCATGTGAGAATGGAAATTCTGATATCTATTGTAGAAGAGAATTTCTAGAAGAGGAGGTGAGAGTACAGTTTAAGCTTGAGGGTTTCTCACTTGCATAGGCCCCTGCAAAGCTCTATACCTAATTTTCTATTCATAATTTTATCATTTTTCCCCAGAAGGTCCCAGAGATGTATAAGCTTCACAGAAAGACCAGGCGTGCCGTGGATCTATTCCACTTTAGTGTTTACAACGGCTTTGTTTATAAACCTGGGGTTAAAATCAAGGTTTCCTGACATCCAAGCCAGAGTTCTCTCCCCTTAACAGCAACGAATGCTTTTTCCCTTCCATTTCCAAATTCCTGGACCTTTTCTCATTATCTCTTCCTTCTCATCCCTGTCTATCACTGATGTCCAGACACCCCCAACACCCTCATTGGTAGTGCTGTAAGACTTTAAAATGTAGACTCTCATCCTACTCACCTCTGAAAATACCTACAGGTAGAATCAAAATACCATTCTCTTGGTTACATTTTCTTAATTTTAAATGTTTTTATAAACAAACAAGTGAAGGACAAGTAAACGCTGCAAAGTTGTAACTTTCATTTTTCCAGAGGGCATTTGCATTCTAAGAGAGGCTATTTATTAAGGCAAAGGAAAGAATGAACAAGGTCGAATTTGCGCCTGTTGGGCTGGCTCCTGCCTTCTTGGAAAAGTGGGTTCCACTATGATCCTATTTGGAATCCCGAGGGTGGTAGTCCAGCCCCATGAAGGTTGGTGGAAAGAACTTAAGGAAGTGAGACTGTGGTACCTAAAACTGATTTTCTCCAAAAATCTCAATCTTGAAAAAATGTTTAACCAAGATTGTTAAAATGAAAAATGAAATTACAGACTGTGGTGGTTAATATTGGGTGTCAACTTGATTGGATTGAAGGATGCAAAGAATTGTTCCTGGGTGTGTCCATGAGGGTATTGCCAAAGGAGATTAACATTTGAGTTGTTTGAATGGGAAAGGCAGACCCACCCATAATCTGGGTGGGCACAATCTAATCAGCTGCTAGTGAGGTCAGAATAAAAGCAGGCTGAACATGAAAAGACTAGACTGGCTTAGCCTCCCAGCCTGCATCTTTCTCCCGTGCTGGATGCTTCCTGCCCTTGAACATCAGACTCCAAGTTCTTCAGCTTTGGGACTGTTGGACCTTCGACCACAGACTGAATCCTGCACTGTCAGCTCCCCTACTTTTGAGGTTTTGGGACTCAGACTGGCTTTCTTGCTCCTCAGCTTGCACACAGCCTATTGTGGGACCTCACCTTTTGATTGTATGTGTCAGTACTCCTTAATAAACTCCTCTTTACATATATGTATTAGTTCATTTTCATGCTGCTGATAAAGACATACCCAAAACCGGGAACAGAAAGAGGTTAAATTGGACTTACAGTTTCACATGGCTGGGAGGCCTCAGAATAATGGCAGGAGGTGAAAGACACTTCTTATATGGCCGCAGCAATTGAAAAATGAGAAAAAACAAAAGTGGAAACCCCTGATAAACCCATCAGATCTCGTGAGACTTATTCACTATCACGAGAATAGCACGAGAAGACCAGCCCCCATGATTCAATTAACTCCCCCTGGGTCCCTCCCATGACACGTGGGAATTGTGGGAGCACAATTCAAGTTTATATTTGGGTGGGGACACAGTCAAACCATATCAATATACATCTATCCTGTAAGTTCTGTCTCTTTAGAGAACCCTGACTAATACATGGGCTATGTTAGTTTTGTTTTTCATAGTGCCTCAGTTGACTTCAACTGGAGTTGAAAGTTTACACCTTGAAAATATTTGCATATTTCACAAGTATAAATTCAACTCTGGATGCCATGAAGCAGACTTTTTTGTTCATGAAACATTTCAAATGCATATGCATGTATCTCCCTTATTTTATTTTATTTTTTTGAGACGGAGTCTCACCCTGTCTCCCAGGCTGGAGTGCAGTGGCGCAATCTCGGCTCACTGTGAACTTCACCTCCCAGGTTCACGCCATTCTCCTGCCTCAGCCTCCTGAGTAGCTGGGACTACAGACGCCCGCCACCACGCCTGGCTAATTTTTTGTATTTTTAGTAGAGACAGGGTTTTACCGTGTTAGCCAGGATGGTCTCAATCTCCCAACCTCGTGATCCGCCCACCTCAGGCTCCCAAAGTGCTGGGATTACAGGCGTGAGCCACCGTGCCTGACCTCCTTATTTTTTAAAATTCATTTTTAATTAATTATTTTTTAAAATTTGACTTTAAGTTCTGGGATACATGTGCTGAACATGCAGGTTTAATTACATAGGTATACGTGTGCCATGGTGGTTTGCTGCACCCATCAACTTGTCATCTAGGTTTGAAGTTCCACATCATTCGGTACTTGTCCTAATGCTCTCCCTCCCCTTTCCCCTCACCCCTCAACAGGCCCCGGTGTGTGGTGTTCCCCTCCCTGTGTCCATGTGTTCTTATTATTTAGCTCCCACTTATGAGTGAGAACATGCAGTGTTTGGTTTTCTGTTCCTGTGTTAATTATAATTTTTTTTTTTTTTTTTTTTTGAGATGGAGTTTTGCTCTGTTGCCCAGGTTGGAGTGCAGTGGAATGATCTTGGCTCACTGCAATCCCTGCCTCCTGGGTTCAAGTGATACTCCTACCTCAGCCTCTCGAGTAGCTGGGATTACAGGCACATGCCACCATGTCTGGGTAATTTTGATATTTTTAGTAGAGACAGGGTTTTGACATGTTGGTCAGGCCAGTCTTGAACTCCTGGCCTCAAGTGATCCACCCAACTTGCCCTCCCAAAATGCTGAGATTACAGGTGTGAGCCACCACGCCTGGACTATCTTCTTATTACTAAAAAAGAAAATAAGGTAAGGCACAGTTGTTCACACCTGCAATCCCAGCATTTTGGGAGGCCGAGGTGGGCAGATGGCTGGAGCTCAGGAGTTCAAGACCAGCCTGGGCAACATGGCAAAACCCCATCTCTACAAAAAATACAAAAATTAGCTCAGCATAGTGGCACAAGCCTGTAGTCCCAGATACCTGGGAGGCTGTGGTGGGAAGATTGTTTGAGCCCGGGAGGCAGATATTGCAGTGATCCAAGTTCATGCCACAGCACTTCAGCCTCGGTTACAGAGTGAGACCTTGTCAAAAAGAAAAGGAAGAATAAGAAGGAGAAGAAGAAGAAAGAAAGAGTGAGAAGAAAGAAAGAAAGAAAGAAAGAAAGAAAGAAAGAAAGAAAGAAAGAAAGAAAGAAAGAAAGAGACAGAGAGAGAGAGAGAGAGAGGAAGGAAGGAAGGAAGGAAGGTAGGTTTCTTTTGAGTTTTAATCATCATCAAGGATGCTTTCTTTGAATATAAATTTTTCACAGGTAGCTAAAATCTCTTTTCCCATACTGCCAACACAGCACAAATAGTCTCAAAGTATCTTAATTATTTATATTAATTATTCAAATGTGTTTAGCTCCCAAAGAATAATTTACCAACTATTAGAACAGTTACTTTGGATTTTCTGCTTCATGTAAATTAGTTATGAATGACTTAATTCCAATTCATTTAACCTCAAGGTGATACTCATAAGTGAGTGCTGAGAAGTTTTAAGAAGAACAAAATTTAAGAAACATTCTTGCTGCAGAGAAGATGTGTGCCTAACTAAGAATAGCACCATGCAGACTTAAAGTGGAGTGCTAATGGGAACCTGTGCTAGGTGCTTGCTGGCTGTTTGATGCTCCAGAGAAAAAACCATGTTATCATCAGAGATTCATCTTTGCTCTCACACCTTGGAGTACAAAGACCAAAATGGCCCTAAGGCCCTTGCCTCTCATCAGTGACAACTTCAGGCCCTGCTAACAATTGGGGAGGCAGAAAATTCTTGTGTATAGCTCAGTAGATTTTTTTGTTTCAGTTTCAGCCGCAAGCCATCTGGCTGGGAGTCTGACCAGAATACAAAGAGAACCCTTTTTTGCCCAATCAAACTGTAACATGCAAATGAACTCTGGCATTCAGAGATTTCACCTCAAGTCCTCAAATGGGGAAGTCATTACTCTTCTGAATACCCAACCCTATCCCCAGAGGCATGTGACCTCAATCATAAAAGGTAAGACAGTCTCTCTCCTGTAATCCAGACACTACCAACAACCAGACCAATATTTTTTTTAAATATAAATCTTAATTTATTACTGCTCTCCTTAAAAATCTACTTTGTGCTTAGAAAAAAATTTAAACTACTTCACTCTGTCATAAATCCCTTCCTTAATCAGGCATCTCCAATTCCCACCTCTTCTCATCCCACTCACTTCCTTACTTATCATGTTCCAGCTTCATTAGCGTCCCTCTCTACTGTAGAATCAAGCTCTTTCCTTCTCAAGGGTCTTTGTATGGCCACGTTCCTTGGTCTGGCATCTAATTTCCCCAGCTTTCCACAGTGGGGCCTGCTCTATCCAGCTTATCTGATCTACTTTCTGTACACCATCCCACTAGTCTCCTTATCATCATGGCACTTTCTTTCCTGGCATCCACCTCCTGTTCCTCACAAACTAAAATTACTTTGTTTATTTGATTTGTTCATTTTTATTGTCCAATCCCCTTTAGAGTTCTCATTAGCACAATGGAAGTGTTCAAAAGTTTTTGTTGAATCAATTCAATAAATTAGTTAGTAAACAAAAGAATAATTGCAAATGGAGAGAAAGGAAAGTAGAACTTCAATAAGGGACATAGAGAAAGTTAGCATTATCCCAAGAAAACGTTAACATGGGGAAAGTTAGCATTATCCCAAGAAAACTGTAATATGGGGAAAGTTAGCATTATCCCAAGAAAACAGTAACATAGAGAAAGTTAGCATTATCCCAAGAAAACTGTAATATGGGGAAAGTTAGCATTATCTCAAGAAAACTGTAATATTGACATGATGACATTATGAAATTAGAAAATAAATACACAGGGCCAGAAAAGAAGCAGACCAAGATGGCCAAATAGAAGCTCCAGTGATCATCCCCCTGACCCCACTGCAGGAACAACAAACTGAACAACTATCAACAAAGACAGCACCTTCATAAAACCAAAATCAAGTAAGCAATCACAGTAGCTGGCTTTAACAATATATCAGAGAAAGAGTCACTGAAGGAGGTTAAAAATTCCTGACACCAACCCCTCCTGCATCCGTGGCAGCAGCCATGTGTTGCAGAGAGAGGATGTGTGCTGGGAGAGAGCGCACACAGTGATTGTGAGACTTTGCATTGGAACTTAGTGCTGCCCTGTCACAGTAGAAAACCATATAGGGCAGAATTCATCCTGTACCCAAAGAGGGAGCATTTAGACCAGCCATAGCCAGAGGGAAATCAACTACCCCAGTGACTGGAACTTGAATTCTGGCTAGCCCCACCTCTACTGGCTAAAGCACTCTGGGGTCCTAAATAAACTTGAAAGGCAGCCTAGACCACAAGGACTGCAATTCCTGGGCAAGTCCTGGTGCTGTGCTGGGCTAGAGTCAGTGGACCTGGGTCGCATGCAACCTAGTGAGACGTCAGCCAGAGCAGCTAAGGGAGTGCTTGCACCACCCCAACCTCAGACAGAATAGGTTTGCACCTCCAGGGGAGATTCCTCCCTTCTGTCTAAGGAGATGAGAAGGAAGAATAAAGAGTACTTTGTCTTGCAACTTGGACACCAGCTCAGCCACAGTAGAACAGAGGACCAGGCAGAGTCCTAAAGACCCCATTTCAGGCCCTAGCTTCTGAACAACATTTCTAGACACATTCTGGGTCAGAAGGGGACATAAATCAAAAGTACAATAAGATATCATCTCACCCTAGTAAAAATGGCTTTTATCTATAAGGCAGGCAATAATGAATGCCAGCTAGGATGTGGAGTAAAGAGAACCCTTGTACACTGTTGCTGGGAATGTAAATTAGTACAGCCACTATGGAGAACAGTATGGAGGTTCCTGAAAAAAAATTAAAGATAGAACTACCATATGATCCAGAATTCCACTACTGGGTATTTTTCCAAAGGAAACAAAATGTCAAGGAGATTTCTGTACTCCCATGTTTATTGAAGCACATTCACAATAGCCAAGATTCAGCAGCAACCTAAGTGTCCATCAACAGACGATAGATAAAATGCGGTATAGATACACAATGGAGTACCATTCAGCCATTAAAAAAGAATGAGATTCTGTCATTTGCAACAACATGGATAGAACTGGAGGACATTGCGTTAAGTGAAATAAGCCAGGCACAGAAAGACACACTTTGCATGTTCTGATTCATTTGTGGAATCTAAAAATTTAAACAACCGAGCTCTTGAAGATAGAGGTTAGAACAATGGCTACCAGAGGCTTGGCAGGGTAGTGGGAGATGGAGGGAGTGTAGATGGTTAATGGGTACAAAAATATAGTTAGCTAGAATGAATAAGATGTAGTATTTGATAGCACAACAGGGTGACTACAGTCAACAATAGCTCATTGTACATTTAAAAATAACTAAAATAGTATAACTGGAATGTTTATAACACAAGTAAATGATAAATACTTGAGGTAATGAATGCATCATTTACCCTGATGTGATTATTATGCATTGTATGCCGGTATCAGAATATCTCATGTACCCCAAAAATATATATAGCTACTATGTATCCATTAAAATTAAAAATAAAAAAGAATATTGAGAAAAAATATATGTAGGTCCATAACAACACAGAGAAATATTCCTTTTTACACATGTCAAGTCTTTATATTCACTTCTTCTATTTGTTAAATATTTACTGAGTAAATAAAAATGGACTTTAGGATAGGTTCTCGGCAATGTTTTTCTAATAAATAAATCACTGTATAATTTGGCTGACCTGAGCCTTAAGATATACACTTATTCATTCTTTGTTTTCCTGTTTCTTAAAAATGTGATTTTAGTTTAAGACTAAATTTATTTATTTATTCAAATTATTGGGTGATGAAGTACTGATGTACTTCCGTGTTTTACTTAGTTTTGACTTTCAACAAAGTGTAATGTGATAATTTATGCTTACAGGAGGAAAACAAAGTTAAATTTTATATTTTTTAAAAACTTCATTTTGTTCTTCTTCTTAAAGTAGTTTGGCCAAATGACCCTTGTATTACTTACAACAGTCAAAACCACTCCAACCAAGAGACATACAATTCAGCCGCTAAAATAAAGTGAAAATTTATTCTTCTCTCAGGTCATGGTCAAGAAGTAGGTGGTACAGCACTGGAAGGGGAAGGGAAGCTCTGCAATCTCCAAAACATCCTAAGCAGCTGCCCCAGTTCTCCTCATTATGAAGCCTGTGTCAAAGACAGATTGCCCTGGACAGAGTTAAACAAGCAAGGAAGACCTTATTCAAAATAATTGCAAGATAGAAGAAAAACTGGGTTCAGTGTTATTAAAATGAAAGGCAAGAAAGTGCTGACGAATTAGGGTGAGCTGGTGGAAAAGTCACGGAGGATATTAGGGGGCAGATTGGTCCATGTGTTAGGCCACTTGTGTTTTCTAATTGGCATTTAGGGAAGTTAGTCACCTACCCTCCCAAAGAGACTGAGAGATAGAGGCCATATCTTCCTTGAAGATGAAATTTCTAAGGGATGTGTCCCAGGTCCTTGAGAAAGACATCCTTGAGTTGCAAATCTGGCAAGAAGCTGGGGAACAATTTACATTTTAAAGGGGCAGGAAAATGATTCACAATTGCAAGTTTTCTAAAGCAAATGCCCTAAGAAAAGTCAAGAGCCTATAATCAAGAAGAAACCTGTCTGAAATAGTCAGTCTGAGAGGAATGCTAAGCCTATCTTGGTCACTTCTAAGAAGGAACAATGGAATTAAGAGTGTAGCAGGACGAGCAGCAGACAAAACTCCTCAGACACGGAGTTAAAGAAGGAAGGGGTTTATTCGGCCAGGGGCATCGGCAGGACTGCTGTCTCAAGAGCCAAACTCCACGAGTGAGCAATTCCTGTCCCTTTTAAGGGTTCACAACTCTAAGGGGGTGCGTGTGAGAGGGTCGTGATTGAGCAAGCAGGGAGTACGTGACTGGGGACTGCATGCACCAGTAATTAGATTGGAACAAAACAAGATAGGGATTTTCACAGTACATTCCTATACAATGTCTGTAATCTATGGATAACATAACCGATTAGGTCAGGGGTCGATCTTTAATCACCAGACCCAGGGAGTGGCGCCGGGCTGTCTGCCTGTGGATTTCATTTCTGCCTTTTAGTTTTTACTTCTTTCTTTGGAGGCAGAAATTAGGCATAAGATTATATGAGGGGTGGTCTCGTCCCTTAAGAGAACACATATTTCTTCACATATTTCTTCTTAAGGACACAAACAGGAGAAGCACACCTTATTCTATTCATATCCCATTGGCCAGAACATAGTCACATATTTACACAAACCTTCAGAGGAGGCTGGGAAAAGTCTTAGGTCAGTCATGTGCCCATCTAAAACTGGCCTGAATTGGGATTCTTTCACAGGAACTTGCGAAAAACTCCACCCTGCACTTTTTTCCACCACTGAATCATCCAACACCATAGAGTCTGCCCAGGTGGTATGGCTTAGGAGGTGGGGTTGTTTGCACACCGCTGCCTTGATTTTCCTCAGAGCCCTTTCTTGCTCCTGACTCCATTCAAAGTCAGCAGCCTTCTCTAGGTCAGAACAATATTCTTGGATACGGAATGTGTGGCCTCGAAACCCAATGTATTCTTGCTTTATCATAGGAAATACAAGAAGTATCCATTTGTCTTTAATTTTGGAGGAAATATCCTAGCATACCCCTAATCTCTGGACCCCTAATCATTTTACTGAAATTGCGGGTCCCTGAATCTTCATGGAGTTTTATCTTCTACTACCAGGAGCACACATGTCTTATAAGACTTTCAGCATGCTAGTCACTTCTTGTTCCTCATGTGCAATCAGCATGATGTCATTAACATAATGGATTGATGTAATGTTCCAAGGGACTCTGACAGGCCTAATCTCCTAAGACTTATAGCACTGAGGGAAGGAGAGTTAGCATAGCTCTGAAGTGGAAATCATAAGTGAATATGTTTTGGCTAGTCTCATGAATGCAAACTGTTTCTGATCCTGTTATCTGACTAGAATACGAAAGAATGCATTCACTAAATCAATGGCCGTAGGAAAGTGACGCTTTATAAATCTGCTCTAGTAACCACACTACATCCAGCACAGTAGCTGTGCTGGCTACTACTTGTTTGAGCTTACAGTGGTCTATACTACAGTCATTCTCTAGAATGTATCCACTTCTGCAGGAGGCAGCCTGGCAAATTTAACAGAGATGAGATAGGGACGACCACCCTTACATCCTTTAGATCTTTAATTATGGCATTAAATTTGAGTATACATCATGAGGAAGAAAATGATGTATAGTAATTATAGGAAAAAAACAATAAATTGCTGATTCATTCATCAGGGAGACAGAATAATCTAGGGAAAAAGATAAAGGACAGAGAGTACAAGGTTTGAATGTTTTAGTCACATAGCCTGATTACTCTCTGCATGACTCGCTGTACATATTTAACTCTCTAAGTCCAAATTCCTCTACCTGTAAATAAGGTTGGTAATATTTGCCTTCAATCTGTCTTGTATGGAAGGCTATTAGGTAAACAGATGAATATAGAATATTTCCTTAATAATGGTAGATATTCGGTGCTGTAAAAGCACATTCAACAGGCTACCGAACACTTTGAAAGGAAATATAAGCCATTCAGTAAAAGGGAAGTGTTGCTATAATAAAGATTTGCCGTGCTGGATATTGCCAAAGGATGAAACACCATCTGGAACTGTGTGGTCAGTCCAACCACTGAGAAATGTAAGGGGCAACATAAAACTTTCTCTCTGCCCGCTGAAGCTTCACTGAAAAATCAACTGACAGAAGGCAGATTAATAGGAAAAATTGCATACAAATTTATTGACATGAACAGCAGAGAAGCACAGAGTGATTACCCCAAGCCCCTGATAGGGTTCAGAAGCTTATGTACCATCTTAAGTTTACAGAAAAAATAAGGGCTCGGCCAGGTGTGGTAATCCCAGCACTTTGGGAGGCCAAGGCGGGTGGATCACCTGAGGTCAGGGGTTTGATACCAGCCTGGCCAACATGGTGAAAGCCCGTCTCTACTAATAAAACAAAAAATTAGCCTGGCTAATGGTGGCAGACACCTGTAATCCCAGCTACTCGGGAGGCTGATGCAGGAGAATTGCTTGAACCCAGGAGGTGGAGGTTGCAGTGAGCCGAGGTCGCACCACTGCACTCCAATATGGGCAACAAGAGTGAAACTCCCTCTCAAAAATTAAATAAATAAATAAAATAAAAACAAAAATAAGGGCTCAGCGCATGGTCAGAACAGGTTATGGTGGTAAGACAGGCTATGTCAGTGAGAGAAGAGGAGGTCTGGCTAGAAAAGGTGGTCTTGAAATGCAGATGAAACCGCACATGTAGAGGTCCTCAGAGAGAATAGATGGCAAAGTTTTCTTTCAGACCTTTAAAGATGTCATACTCTCTGTTAATCTTTCTTAGACAGAACAAGCAAAGGACCACAGAGAAAACCTGGCTACATCAATGAAGATTTTTCTCTACACATACAAATCCCCCCCCCCAACAAAAGACAGCTTTTCAGCTATTCTTGTATTTGTATTTCCAGTCCTTCCTTATAGCCACCTTGAACTGTATCAAGGAAATATATTTTGGGGTGAATATTTTGATTTCCTTCAGTTTCCTCCTTTGAAACTTTACTTTTAGGAAGTTTCACATATTAAAAATCAACTTTGATGGCTTTGTAGAGATTTAGATTAGAGGTTGTTAGGTAAGAGATAGGCAAAGGAAGAGAAAAACAAAATGGGATAAATAGAAAATAACAAATTTAAATATATTGCCCCATATCTTCTTGAATCAGTCTTAGTCCTAAGAATAGGTCAGTTAAGTTTAACAGCTGTTTCCCATTCTAGGAGGTAACATTGCAGATAGACTAGGATCCGTCTACACAGAATGTAGGTAAACAGATCTTTAATCAGAGGCATTTCTATGGAAACAGAAGAAAAACAAAAGTTAATGTCCGGAGTAGTCTGTACACTGCTTTTTCTCAGAGTCTTTGAAGCATCTTCTGATTCCATGGGCAATATGGCAGATTTTTTTGGATTGTGGTTTCAATCAGGTGTTTCAATGAACTTTCTGAGTAGTCCATATGGCAACAGGCATATCTAAGTTGCCAAAATAATTTCTCCCAAAGTTAATAGCAAGTTTCCAGGGCTTCAAAAAAAAGTACAGTTTTAATTTTTGGTAATTTCAAGTTAGATAAATGGGATACACATATGTAAATGTTAGTTTGGAGACTTGTAGCCAGGCAAGAATTCAGAATCCGGTCGAATCTGTAGGCAAATAATAAGAATTCAAAAGCAATGGTCAGGGCTAGGATTCAATAATAGGTGTGCTGTAGCTTTCTTCTGAAACATACTTTTTTTCTATCTAGTTCCTCATTTTCACCAAATATAAATCATAGTAGGACCAATTTATTTTCAAAATAAGTTTTACTCTTATTATACTTGGCCTGAATATTCATATAAAGTGTAGAAAGAAGAGTGACTGGCCACATAGGACCTTTTAACTTAACTTTGCTGGAATTTTTTCCTAAGAAATTTTTCATTAGACTTTTAAAAGCTTTTGAGTCTAAGAAGCCAAACCAAGGATTTGACATCAGGCTGTGCCTGTAATACCTGTACAAATTGGGTGAATTCCTCTCTTCTTGAGATCCCCAAAATACCCTGAATTTCCTAGGTCTGTGACATTCGTTACTTACTGCAAGGTCAGGAACCTTGTAAGGAAACAGTATAGATGAAGTACTAGGCAAGTCTTTTTTTCCAAGTCTATTGGCTTGAAAGTAAATCTCCATTCTTCAAAGCAGTTTGAAAATATGAATTTGAAAATATGACATTCCAGTAAAAGCTTTGGTAATAACCAATGTCTCCAATTATGTGTTGTTACAAAAGAAAACAGATTCTTATTGAACTTATGCAAATTACTATATTGCCATAAGATAAGAATACTCATGAATAGTTTCTGAATTCTGGAGAAGTTAGATAAAGAAGAAGGTAAATGTTTCAATTTTGCTCACAAAAGTACTTTACTCAATTGCTATAAGCTATAAATAGTTTAAGAAAAAGTTTTCTTGACTCTGGAAAACAAAACATAAAAAGAATAAGCAGTGCTTCAAACAAAAAGTCAAAAGATTATTTCAGTCCTTCGTTAGTTCAGCCCCACATAATTAACCCTTTTTCTTCTTGTGTTAGGTTAGCAATTTTCATGAACCCATCAATTTTTAAATTAGAGTTCTGCAAGTTTTACCTAGTCTAATGGTATGATATCAAAAATTATCAGGAACCTGAATTTAAAAGTACTTGTCCTTGAAGAAGAAGCAGATTTTGGACTCTAGCTGATTATAAGCTGCTATTTGAGATGAATAAAAATAATAATTGTGGATGACAAAAGACAGAAGAGCCATGGCTAAAGATGTAATTGAGAAGAAAATTTGTCTATTTCTGTGGCATAAAATAATTTAACATAGTAATTATGACTATTAACATATACCAAGACATATCAGAATTTTAGGAAGCTCATATGATTTTGGAACACATATTAATGACACATTTGTACAAATATAACTCAAAGAAAGTTAAACATCATTTATTTGACAGTGCTTCCCAGATGATGTTTTATAAGCCAAATAAGCCTAATATGGCTCTCTTGGACTTCCAGGGTTTCTTTTGGAATGTCCAAAATTAGTTCAAAGTCAAAAGACTTAATTTAGAATTTGAAATTTAATATTGGGAAGTTTATCAAATATCAAATGTTTAAAATACTTTATCAAAATAAGGTCACACAGGTCAATGTAAAATAAAACTATTCATTTAGCAAAGT
>NW_016808026.1:2888588-2890758 GCF_001698545.2 Rhinopithecus bieti
GTGGCCGGATCTCAGCTCACTGCAAGCTCCGCCTCCTAGGTTTACGCCATTCTCCTGCCTCCGCCTCCCAAGTAGCTGGGACTACAGGCGCCCGCCTCGTCGCCCGGCTAGTTTTTTGTATTCTTTAGTAGAGACGGGGTTTCACCGTATTAGCCAGGATGGTCTCGATCTCCTGACCTTGTGATCCACCCGTCTCGGCCTCCCAAAGTGCTGGGATTACAGGCTTGAGCCACCGCGCCCGGCCACATAGAATTTTTTTTAAGTCGTGGTTTTAATTATGTATATCAAGTGCAATGCTAACTCTTAGTTACCCTAATTTTCAGTGAAAATTACTTAGGAAGTAAGCAATTTTAATTATTATATATTAGGTGCAGAGGCTAGAAAAAGGACAGAGGTGTGAAGACAATACTGGTGGATCCAACTAGCATCGCCAGAAGGCACAGCTGGGTTTGGGAGGACATACTGACTTTAGTTCTGCCCCACAGTTAGTGACCCAGGCACTTTGGACACACATACGTCCCCAGGTCTCAACGTGGCCACTTGTCTAGACCCCAGAATCTATAAAAGCTCAAAACCAAAGACAAAGGGTCACAGAAGAATTAAGCAAGTATCAAAATATCAGAAGAAACAGTTCTATGGACTTAAACATCTATCAGAGACAGTATAATCCTGTCTGACCAATAGATCTAGGCAAAAATATCTAAATTAAATTCAGAAGATATTTCTATTTCACCTTATCAACCATTTTAAGAACTGGCTTTATTTACCAAGTGTTACTGAAGTCATAAAAACTTGAAAAGAATATGAACTTATTTACTTAATTTATGAGTGTTCATTTACATATAAGTCAATTTGGTCATTTTGGTCCCATGTGGACAATATACAAACAGACATGTATACTCATATACACATAAAAATACAAACAGACACAAATAAGCCTTTAGAGTTTTGATTAGAAAATTTTGACCGTGAGACAGGTACAAATAACTAGTTCTAAAGGACCGTTGGATTAAATTATGCCTCTGTAAATGGAACAAGTTAAGTTTGTCTGTCTCACATATCTGAAACCTTTACTCAATTTTGGAGAAAACAGGGTAGCAAATTTATATTTCAAAGCACAGAGAGAAAATTTCAACTTTTTCAAGAAGGAATGTGGTTGTGTTAGAGGAAGATTGAAAATGGACGTTGGGGTTACAACATTATAGCCATAGCAGGATTTTATTAGAAGTCTAATTTGATTTAGATAGGAAGCTTCTAATTTTGTCTCTGCTTTTTAACTGGATCACTGAAATCAGAGCAGATTCCACCAATGAATAGAGCCAATACAACATTTGTAGTTTTCAGAGCCTAATACTTACATATGTGAAAAGCAGGTGCAGCTGGAAGGCAGAACACCTAGGTGTCCCCAAATCAAATAATTCCATTTATTTTACACTGAAACTTGGGTCCCCCCATAGAGGGAAAGTCCATGGGACAGAGCCATGCAACGTTTCCATAGTGCATCTCCCTACAAACACATTCTCCCAAGGCCAGTAGGTTACCCAGTGCCACTCTGCCCACTCTGATCAGCCCATTCCCATGGGAGTCTTTTCCCTTTGTGGTGAGTGTTTCCACATCCTCTAAGTGTTCAAACCATGCATTTTGTATCTAAACACTCAAAGAAATGAATAGCCTTCTGCACTAATAATCTTTTTTTACAATTGTATTCAGCCACATCCCAAACTGCTCCTACCACTAGTGACTTGCTAGCCATTGCACACACAAAGGTCGAGTTTTCTCTCATAGTGTAAAGTAATCCTGGCACCCCTCAAAAACAAAGAGATCAGATAACTCAATGCAAAAAGAGAGCAGAACTAAAGACCTGAGAGGAACCTGCCCGTGACTCTTGGGACTCCACAAGAAAGACAGAAGACCCCCAAAATAGGGTGTGTGGCATCTTTTTCTGTGTTTCTTAAGGGGTCTCAGAGTCATTAGACATTGACTGTAGATACATTCGTGTGGTACTGAACATGGTAAAGAGGATAAAATCTGAGGGAATGGTAAAATAAATGGGCAAATAATCTTAAAGAAGCCAATTTGGGGAGATTTTAAGCTTTTTAAAAGACCAATACGATGTTTCATTTTTCTTTCTTTCTTCTTCTTCTTCTTTTTTTTTTTTTTTTTTTTTTTT
>NW_016808026.1:2890994-2928029 GCF_001698545.2 Rhinopithecus bieti
TCTTTTTTTTTTTTGAGATGGAGTCTGACTTTGTTGCCCAGGCTGGAGTGCAATGGCATGATCTGGGCTCACTGCAACCTCCGTCTCCCAGGTTCAAGCGATTCTCTTTCTTCAGCTTCCCAAGTAGGTAGGATTACAGACACCTGCCACCACGCCCAGTTAATTTTTGCATTTTTAGTAGAGACAGGGTTTCACCATGCTGGCCAGGCTGGTCTCAAACTCCTGACCTCAGGAGATTCGCCCACCTCAGCCTCCCAAAGTGCTGGGATTACAGGCGTTAGCCACTGTGCCTGGCCAATTTTACATTTCTCTTAGCAAAATTATACCAACAAGAAAGGAAGCAAACAAAAGGACCAAAATTAAGCTTTCTGAGTATAAAGATATTTAAAAAAATTTTCAAATCTCTTCTTATTTTATTTTAGTCCGGATAAACAGTTGATATTTCTGGCTTTCGAACTTACCATCCCAAGTGACTTACCAAAACCAATCAGACTTAACTAAGGTTATGATTTTCGCAAGGATGCATGCGGTATCCACGAAGAAATACAAAGTAGTCCTCACAAGATCCAGAACCACCCCAAAGACAGCTAAAAGAAAGAACAGTTTTGCTAGCTGCAAATAGGGTACAACCTACATCTGTCCATTCATATTTTCTAGAGTCTCATTTTCTCAGTGGAACATCAGCACACAAAGGCCCGAAAGCCCTGTGTGCCCCCTAGGTCCTTGGTTCCCTTGACTGTGGTTTCCAGAAAAACAGAGTGGCTTAGGTATCCTGCTTATGCGACAAAACCTGTATAACGGTAGATACTTGGTGTTGTAAAAGCTGATTAGGCAGGCTATCAAACACTACGAAAAAGAAATGTAAGCAATTCAGTAGAAGGCAAGTACTGCTGTAATAAAGTTTTGCACTGCTGGATATTGGCAAAGGATGAAACAGCATCTGTAACTGTGCGGTCAGTCTAACTACTGAGAAACAACTGCTGAGAATGCATAAATTCTGCCAATGTGTATCCCTCAGAAACAAAGCTACCCAGAACCTCAAACACTGGTCAACCCTGAATGACAAATGTACATTCATCCATATTTCAAAGGTGTTGAAAGTGTCAACTCCTAGATTCCTGTTCATCCCTTCTCTTGTAACTTAACTAGCCATCGGTAGTAGTGAAAATCAATTCAGAAATTCATTTATTGCTTTTCAACTCCCTTTCCAAATGTTCAATTTTTAAATGGAAATTTGGTTCATTCTAGCTATTTTCATATGAAAATAGGGATTGAGCTCTGCTTACTAGGTGGAAATGCAGAACTGTGGAAGTCTAAAATAGCTGTGAATTGGAAAACATTTTGTGATGTTTATATTCACTTAAGTTCTTTTTTTGAGAACAAAACAATAAGCACTATAAGTAAATGACATTTGTTTTGAATGCATACAGGATATGGTTTTGAACTCGAATTTATTGCTGACTATGTTTATTCTAAAAATTGACCAGTGTTCTTGATAACCACACAAGGGTTTAAAGCATTTTTTTTCCAAGGGAAAGGAGGTCAACTAAAGACGACATATTAATTTAAAATAATGCTTTAGGCTGGGTATGGTGGCTCACGCCTGTAATCCTAGCAATTGGGGAGGTTGAGGCAGGAGGATCACCTGAGTCCGGGAGTTCAAGACCAGCCTGGGAAACGTGGCGAAACTCCGTTTCTACAAAATACAAAAATTAGCCCACATTGTGGCACCTGCCTGTAGTCCCAGCAACTCAGGAGGCTGAGGTGAAAGGATCCCATGAGTGCAGGGAGATGGAGGCTGCAGTGAACCATGACCACATCATGGTACTTCAGCCCATGTGACACAGTGAGACACTGTCTCAAATATAAAGAAGAAAAAGAAAAGAATGCTTTAAATGCTACATGCCTGTTATTATGAAGCCTTTTTAAAATTAAGCAGCAGTGAATTATGGAGATTGTATATTTCTGGTTTATTTACTAAGTTTTCTAGCAAATGAAAGTGAAGTTTCAGATATACTCATTTCACTGTGATTAAGTAATCAATGAAATACAAAACATTCCTTATTAAAATAGCTTTTAATTTATTTGAGAAAAAAAAGAAATATTACCATCTTAAGGTTTAATTTGTCAACTATTCCTTTTTAATTTCCACAAAGCAAATGTTCAAGTAATAAATAAATCTAACATTCACCTTATAAAAGAATGATAATGATTGATTATAACTACAGAATAATCACTTCACCAAAACCAAGAGTTATTTGATGATATTCAGAAAATGATGTTGCCAGATAAAACAACCCTAACATAATTTAAGTTCGGGGAATTAATGGCAAACACATTTATTTAAAACCTCTGGGTCAGCTCTTGTAAATATCGGAAATCAGAATGTATGCCCATTGTCATAGTCTTTCTGTGCTGCTGTAACAAAATAACACATATTAGGTAATTTATAAAAAATAGAAGTTTATTTCTCACAGTTCGGGAGGCCAAGATGCCCAAGATCAAGGCAATGGCACCTGGTGTCTGGTAAGAACCTTCTTACTGCATCCTTGCATGGCAGAAGGTGGAATGGCAAGTGGAAAAACCTCTCTTATAAAGGCCTTAATCCCATTTATAAGGAAGAAGCCCTCATTGCCAATTCACTTCTTAAAGGTCCCGCCTCTTAATACTATCAATTGGCAGCACCTGAACTTTGGAGGGGACCCATTCATACCAGAGCACCACTGTTACTGCTTTAATCCCTACCCTTCACAATATACTCTGATATTATTTCACATTCTTTTTAAAAAATTCTATTTTTTTAGATAGGAATATGTTGAAAAATACATGAAACATAAATGAACAATTTAATTAAAATTATAAGCAAGCATTCATGGAATTACCACCAAGGTCCAGAAATAAAAATGTACATTGAAACTTGTAATTTCAATTAACACTCTTTACCTAATATATAAGATACTGTAATCAACAGTGGAAAAATACACATTCTTTATAAGTATATATGAAGCATTTATGTTTGGCCATAAAGCAAGTCTCAACAAATTTCAAAGACTTAAAATCCTACAGAACATATTATCTAATCACTATAATCAAGCTACAAATGAGTAGAATGGTAACTAAAATATATTTCTAAAATTGGACATTAAACAATGTAGTCCTAAATTATCCGTGGTTCAATGAAGGAACCACATAAAAATTAGAAAATAATTTAAAGTGCATGTTAATGAAAATATAGCATCTTAAAACTGTGCTTGGAGAAAATTTAATAGTTTTAATTATCTCTATTAGAAGAGAAAAAAGTCTAAAAACCAACAATGTAAACATCACTTTCAAGAAGATCAAAAAAGACAACAAGTAAACCTAATTAGAAGAAAATAATAAAGGTAAAATTAGAAATCAGTGCCATAGTTAACAAATGTATCTAAACATTTGGCATCGTATAAGTCTAATAAAATTGATAAATGCATGGAAACACTAATCAACAAGAAAGGTTCAATACAAGGACTTAAAGGGGAAACGGAAACATCACAGCAGATTCTACAGACATTAAATACAATAACCATGTGCTATATAAACCATGTTATGATAATAAGTTTTAAAAGTATAAAATAGACACATTTCCTGAAAAGTCAACTTAGCAGAACAGATCCAAGAAGAAATTGAGTATCTTAATACTACTATAGGTATTAAATAAATTGAATCTATCATTAGAAAGTAAACCCATCCACAAGAAAATGCTAGCTCAGATTACTTCACTGAAACGTCTTCCAACATTTAAGGAAGAAGTAGTATCAGTCTTACAAGAACACTGCTAAAGAAAAGCTCATTCCCAAGTCATTTTATGAGGTCAGCATAATCTTAATACCAACATCTGACAAAGGTACTACAAGAAAAGAATACTATAAATCAAAATCTTTCATTAATCTAGATAAGAAATTCCAAACAAATTATTTCACAAATCAAAATCAGCAATTTTAAAACAGTAATATGTCATTAACAGGGTTTACTACTGATACTTTATCTTCTTGTTCTATGAGTTCTTGAAGTTAGTGTTAAAATCTCCAGTCAGCTGATTGTGAACATTTCTTTTTCTCTTTATACTCTGCCAGTCTTTGCTTTATATATTTTGAGGTTATGTTTTCAGGTACATACAAATTTAAAATTGCTTTTATCTTCTTACTGAATTGACTTTTTATCATTATGAAATACCTCTTTAAGTTTCTTTATGGTTCTTGCTGTGAAGCGTTCTTTGGTATGTATATCGCCACAAAAATCTGTCCTCTCTATACATAGACAATAAATGTTCTGTCTATCTAGTAATACATCTTACCTCAAAGTCTACTTTGAGAGTAGAATAGCTATACCAGTTGTCCTTTGGTTAGTGTCTATATGGTTTATATTTTTCCATCTTTTTTATTTCTTTTATGTAAGTACTGATAGATCATGATTTCAATGTACCATATACAAATATTCTATCCATTACCCTTTCCCATATTTCTTGATTTATTTTAAATTATTGTTGTATATTTTTATTATGTTCTTTTAGTATATTAGTCTACACTCTTTTATGATTCTTTAACAATTTATGATTCAACTAACAATTGCAACATGTGCCCCTTCCTTATTAGCGTTTCTTTACTACCTTTATCATTTCTTTGACAATATGAGACATTTAGTCATTTTGGTCCTATTTCCTGGAAGACATAGTAATTTTAAATTAAATGCCAGATATTTTAGCAGAAAACATTTTAAGGCACTAGATATATTTATCTTCCTCACAATGTGATAAACTTTCTTTGCCAGGAAAATAGAGTACAAACAATCAATCTCTGATCAAATCAGGGTTTGAGATGTTCTGATTATGTGGGATCTCAAGGCAACTCCTCATTAGTAGGATCTGAAATCTCTAGCACCATGAGACTACCTAAGCTGCTGTTTAGTTGGTTTCTAGGCTCCTGCTCCATGCACAAACAGCTTAGGAATCAGGAAATACCCTAAGGAGAAGTTTTGTGCAGTGCTGAGCTCATTGCTTAGTGATTCACTTTTCTCTGACACCTTCGCTACTCAAATCCTGCCTGCCTTGGTTGCACTGAACTCCAGTTGTGTTGTTGCTGCTGCTATTTCGTTTTGTTTAGGTTGGTTTTTTTTCTTCTTTGCCCAGTACAGTGATACTGCAACAGGCTCTAAACAATATTTTTTTGGTGCAAGACATCACATGGTAATTGAAGTGGGTGGAAGTGTTGAGATGGAATACAGTCAAATATAAGCCTTTCCTAATCGGATTCTTCTGTTCTCTTGGAACTTGTGGACTCAGTCTCTAAAGTCCTAGTTGCCTTGTTTGATCACCGATAACTTGAGTAGGTACACTAACACGATAAGCAAACATGTTAAAAATAATATGCTTTAACCAATCATGTAACCATTTAAAAAATATTTTCAGGGTACCTTAACATTATAATTTTGATTTTAAATGTTACTAAATAATATAATGTAATAGTACTAAATAACTCTCTAGAACAATATTTAGAACAATATTTACCTAAAAGCTACACAGTTTGAATGTTAGAAGTTTTGTCCTTCCTAATGCATCATATTGAGGTATAACCTGAGTGGAAAAATTGATACTGTTAGTGATGCAGGAATTTTCTCAGCCCCTTCGCCAGACTCACAGCAGAGGCACCCCCTCTACTTGGCCTTAGTTCAACCCCTTGTGGGAGGGAGCACATGAGCCAATGAGTGTGGATCTGGCCAACACAGGAGCAAGCTCTGTGTGGGTCCTGCGGCCAGACCAAGTACTAGCGAGCGAGTGCAGGATCCGGCTGGCGGCTCTGGGTGCCCACACAGGAGCAAGCTCTGTTTGGGGCCCATGGCCAAACCGGGCATGTTGCCTCAAGGAGAATGAAGCAGTGCCCATGTGTGGGTGCCTGCGACCCTGAAGCCCCAGATGAGGTGTCACAGTGCTCCTTTAGCTCTGCTGTCCATGAATGGCAGTGTGTTAGCAACTCAGTTGGCCCCTTACCTCGTTGCATGGGGCAGCTGTCCTCCACTGGTGAGGGCAAAGGGCCAGTGTGACAGTTCTTGCATGGCATCCAAGAAGAATGAGGTCATACAGATGGCTGAAGGATGGTGAAGGTGGAGAATTTCATTGAGTGATGAAAATAGCTCTCAGCAGAGAGGGGAGCTGGAGAGGGGACAGGAAGGTCAGGTTGTCTTCCTGGAAGTCAGGTTATCTCTTCCCTGAAGTCAGCCCATTTCTTCAGAAGGGGAGAAGTTAGACCATTTCCCCATCTAAGGACTGAGGTGGGGTCTTTATAGGCACAGGATGGAGAGTGTATGCTGATTGGTATGTGAGCATGCAAAAAAAGGTTAAAGTGAAGGCATCACTCAAAGGTGGGCACGACAGTGTAGAAAACCAATTAGGAAAGGGTAGATGTATGTAAAATAAGTGAAGGATGGGGTCAATCAGAGGACAGCATGCCAAAGAGGAAAACAAGTTCTCAATCTGGTCCAAGGATTTAACTTGTAGCTTGGCGTTCAGGCTTTAAACTGTCTTCAGCTTGGAGGTGGGGTTTCACTGGGTACCCACCCTATCTGCCTAGGTATTTGGCTGCTTCCTGTCACTATCAGTCAGAATATCTGGGAAGTATTACTTCATTGCTAGTATTTATTTCTCATTTGCAAACCACATAGTGGATAAATTTCCTGAGTACCTACATTGTATAGGATGCTATATTAGGTGCTTATTATATGAACTTATATAATATATATATTTATAATATGAACTTATATTTATAAGTTCATTTAATCTTCACAATGAACTTTCAGTGTAGATATTATACTAAGTTACAAATAAGGAAACTGAGATTCAAAGATGTTTAGATACATCAGAGCTAAGATAACCCACTAAAATGTAAATTCCATATGTATCAGGTTTAACAATGTATTCTTAGCATTTAAATCAGAGCTTCATACAACAGGGATTTAATATGTGTTTGCTAAAGGAAGGGATTCCTTACACTATTGATGCAGAACTCTAAGAATACTATTTACAGAAATCCTTAAGGAACCTCCATGATGATAACTCATCCTAAGGAAAAGGGGCTTAATGAGACAACCCTAACACAAGGACAAAACTTTAATCATCAGGATGAAAGTTAATTCTGAACTTGTTGCAGCATGTGTTTCTCATTTGAACTTATCCCCTATTCCAGACAAGGCTGATAACTAAGTTTTGTTGAGGTTAGAGGCTATGGATAGAAAGTGAAAAATGTGTTTTATGAAAAACGCTATAAAACACAGTGGCATTAATAACATTGCTTCAAGACCTAGGTGGAAAATTATAATAATAAAATGAGGAGCATGACAGTCTCCTTAATTTTACTTGGAATAGCATAGTTTCTACTACCCAGAGGAATCGAGAGGACAGAATGCTCTTTTGGTGTCCAGAGAACTGCAAGCAATCTTCAGTAGGAGCCGGAATGTTAGCTGCAGGCACTCATAAGTGTGCCTGGTAGGAAATTTTATGGTAGAGACCCATCTGGGAAACCAAAGACAATGGTCACATTCATTCATTTATAAATATTTACTGAGCACATGTAATGTATAAGCCTGTGTGAGTTGCTGGGGTACAGCAATGAATAAGGAAGGAAACATTGCTGTTTCATGGAGCTCATAGACGGAAAGAAAAATAAAAGGCTATCAAAAACTTAAAGATAATTGCTGACTGTGATAAATGCTGTGTAGGAAATTTTAAAGAGTGCAATGACACAGAAAGGAATTAGGGGCAACATTAGATTGAATGTCAAGGAATACCTCTCTCCAAGGAGATGAAAGCTAGATAATGAGAACGTAGCAGCCAATCAAAGATCCAGAAAGAGAGCATTTCCTGTAAAGGGAAGACCAAATGCAAAGAAATTCTTTATGGTAGTAAATTAGGCCTGGTCCTCTAATGGGAATAAGGCTTTTGTAGGAAAAGATGTAAATGAGCTAAGGGCAGAATGGCTAGGCACGAGTTCAGAGCTAGATAGGAATTAGAAGGTAGAGAACTGTATAAACAAGGGATCAGCAGATATTTTCCATAAAGGCTCAGATAGTAAATATTATAGGTTTTGCAGCCCAGACAGTCCCTGTTGCGATGACTCAATCTGTCATTGTAGTACAGAAGCATCCATACATAATACATAAATGAATGAGCATGGCTGTGTCTAAAAAAATTATTTACAAAAGCAGTGAAATCAATGCAACCTGCAGGGTATCATTTGCCAACCCCTGGTAAGAACCATGGTAAGGATTGGACGATTCCAAAAATATTGGGAAGTCTTTGAAGAGGTATTTTTGTTGCTGTTATTTTTGGTTTGCTTGCTTGCTTGTTTAGCATGAGAGTGTGATATATATTTCTAAGTGATCACTCTGGTTGCTATGTGAAAATTGGATAGCAGAGGGGGTGTGAATGGAGCAGAAAAACAGAGTTATTACAGTGCTTAGTCAAGACATAGGTCACTTAGACTAAAGCAGCTTAGAGTAGACCTAGAAACCCAACATATAAATTTGTAAAAGAAGAAAAAGGATAGGTGATTGATTGCATTTTTGAGATAAAAGTACATAAATCAAGGATGGCTCTTAGATGATGACATTGAATAACATAGAGAAAACTTGAACTTGAGCAGATGAATCGGTACATAAATTATGTTTTGAAAGTTTTGTGTTTTAGTTGTCTATTAGACATCCAATAAAGATGTTGGATAAACAGTTAGATATGTAATGCAGAGGAGAACTCTAGGTTGGAAATATTAGGTTGAATCAATAAATTGCTGTTATTCACCTGATTTTTACTAACAAAGACATCAGTTTCATGTGGTTCTACTTAACATAAGCTTGATAATCAGGCAAGGTGAAAGTTTAAGTGAGAGAAAATATGTATGAAAAGTACAGAATTTGACCAGAAGTACACTAATCTTTAAAGGTCAAAAGTTCTGGTGTTCTACAGCATTATGGAATAACTATAATTAACAACTATTTATTGTGTATTTTCAGATAGCTAAAAGAGTAGATTTTGAATGTTTCAAACATAAAGAAAGGACAGATGTTTAAGGTGATGGATGTGCTAATTACCCTGATTTGATCATTACACATTGTATACATGTGTCAAAATATCACACTGTACTCCAAAAATATGTACAATTATTATGTGTCAATTAAAAATAATAGTAAAGCAAAAAAATAAAATAAATTACACCAAATCTCAAAAACTTAGAAGAAAAGAAAATTATGAAAGTTTATTATTATTGTGTATTGATTATGTTGAAATGATAATACTTTTGTATATTGAGTTAAATAAAATATATTCTAGTATTTTATTGGAGAAAGAGGAAAAGCCAGCAAACCAAAGGCTAAGAAAGCATGGCCAGTAAGTAGAAACAAAATTTGGAGGGTGTCATGTCACTTAAACACAAAAGAGAGTCTTCGAAAGCAACTGTTTTGGGTGCTGCTGAAAGGTTGGGTAAAAGATGAGAGAGGAATGCCCATTGAATTAGGGAACGTTGAGGTCATTGACAAATGAATTGAAGGTAACAGAAACCAGATTCAAATGAGTTAAAGAATGAACGGGAGGTGAGGAAGTGAACACAATGAGTGACGTGACAATACTTTTGAGATGTTTTACTGTGACATTCAGAAGCTGGAAGATGATGGGGCTTCATGTTTGATTATTTGTTTTAAGATCGGAGATATAAAAACATAGCTTAATACCACTAGAAATGATCTATTAAAGAGAGCAATGTGGATGATGCACCAGCTGCCAGATGTCTCAAGGCGGGAAGTAGTTAAGGAGGTGAAAGTGCAGGGGACCTGGAGTACACACTAAACAAAGCTGGGACCAGCACACCTGAGTTAGGCATTCTCTAAAATCTGGATTTCAGTTCTTAATCTTCCAGCCCTGACAGATGACATTAGACATGTCATAAACAGAAAGGTAAAGCAGCATATTTTTAAGACAGAAAGTAAAAGAATATTATAATTCTGAAAGAGGTTAAAATAAGACCAGGGAACACAGAATGTGAAATGTTTTGTGAACTTGACACCTATACATATTGGCTCCAAGATTAAATAATCAGAGTTCAATGTATTCTCCTCTGTAGGGCTAGACAGGGAAGAATTCCAGGTTCCCCCACTTCTTTAAGACAATAACATGAATGGATTATTACTAAACAAAAGTATATTTCATTTGTGATAAAAGAGAAGGAGAGAAATAAGGAGAGAATTTGGGAGTTTTAGAATTCCATTCAGATCACTAACACAAGATGCTACCAATTGAGAATCCTTAGCCGGGACACACTGATAAAGACCTACTGGTTACTTAAATCATTAAATAATGTCATATCCATTGATAACAGACTGGGCCCCAAATTCCTCACAGCTCTGTTATTTACTCTGGCCCCTCCAATTGAATTCTGAACCTCCTATTATCAAGCAACAAAGGGGTTAATGCTTAGCACAGTAGGGGGCATCTGATCCTACCTATCTGATATGGTTCGGATGAGTGTCTCATCCAAATCTCATGTTGAAATGCGATTGAGGTGGGGAGGATCCCCGATGAATGGCTTAGTGCCATCTCCCTGATGAAGAGTGAGTTCTCACTCTATCAGTTCATGGGCAAGCTGGTTGTTTAAAGGAGCCTGGCATCTCTCTTGCTTCCACTCTCACCATGTGACAGGCCTGATCCCCTTTTGCCTCCTGATGTGAATGGAAGCTTCTGAGGTCCTCAACAGGAGCAGAGGTCAGCACCATGCTTCTTCTACAGCCTGCAGAACCATCAGCCAAGATAAGCCTCTTTTCTTTACAAATTACCCAGCCTCAGGTATTCCTTTACAGCAATGCAAACGGCCTAACACACTATCTTTACTGTAATTTTCTCTCTAGTATCCTTCCTCTTAACCATCTGTGCAAATTGAGCAGGCTGATACTAAGGTAAAAAAAAAAAGTAGCTCTCCCTTTTGAATGACCTCCAAAATGCTTTCCTAGCTACAGAATTTCTCCACAGATCCCATCAATGCCTTAGTTTGAAGGCAGGTAGGCTTACATTCCTCACAGAGAAATCAGACAGAGGTACTGCAAGCACAGGAGGCAATGGCAGTGCATAGGAAGGGAATCTAACTTCGAACTGAAAAAAATGGGAATGTGTTTGCAGAACTGCAAAGTAGTCCAGTTTGGCTAGAGCACAGATAATACATAAAACACCAGGAGGTGGTGGCTGGAGTAGGAGAGGGCAAATAGGAGTCAAAGCTATCATGTGGGAAATCTGGCACCAGATTACCTGGTTTAGAACCCCAGTTTCTCTCTGTGAGCTTGAGCAAATTATTCAACCTTTGTGTCTCTGTTTACTCCTAAGAAAAATGGGAGTAACAGTAATGTCTACTTCTGTCCAGGTGCAGTGGCTCACACCTATAATCCCAGCACTTTGGGAGGCTGAGGCAGGTGCATTGCTTGAGCTCAGGATTTTGAGACCAGCCTGGGCTACATGGAGAAACCTCATCTCTACAGCCGCTACAAAAAAAATACAAAAATGGTCCCAGCTACCAGGGAGGCTGAGGTGGGAGGATCGCTTGAGCCTGAGGGGGCAGCAGGTGATAAAGTTGTAGTGAGTTTTGATCATGCCACTGCACTCTAGCACGGGTGACAAAGAAAGACCCTGTCCCAAAATAATCATCATCATCATCATCATCATCACCATCATCTATTTCCTAAAGTTATTAAGGATTAAATGAATAGGGTTAATAAGTAGTCAGAAAAGTTAATAGAGTTAATAAGTACTCAGAAAAGTGCCTGACCACAGTGAAAGTTCAATAAAAGCTGCTTGATGAAAAGCGGTGCCTTAGTTTGTTAAAAGGGGGTGGTGTGGCTGCTTCCACGCACAAATGTTTGCATTTTAGTCACTAAACATAACTATCTTTGATGTCATCAAAGCATAAAGGGTGCATACTGCAAGCGATTCCAAAATGGTCCATGACTCTTTTCAACAGAGAGTGGGAGGATTGGCTGAGTCACAGGAAATGCAACAGATTAAGGCCTTAGAAAAGAAGTTCATTAGCATCAAGCTGGCCCAGCATCAGTAAAGGACAGATTATTTATGCCTTATGACTGCAGTTTACCAGTGCTTGCAAAGCTCAACAGTAGGATTTCTTCATTTCCTGTTACCTATCCCCTAGAACAACTTTTATTTTGGATACAATCCAACCAATACTTAAAATTTGCTACGTAGAAGATAAATTTTTAAAATTTAGATAATATGGGTGGTTTCACAGAAATGAAATTTGGCCAACTGGTATAGGTTAATAAGTATTAGTCTAGAAGTCAGGGACATGGGATACTTTTTCAATTTCACTTGAATCTTTTAACCCCCAAGATGATCCAATGACATTTGAGCGCAGATTTTATACTAAAACTGGTTCAATGTTAGAATTTGAATCTATAAATTGTGGCCAACTTTTTTAAATGTACATACTGTACAGTTATATAGGACTAAAATTAATTCCACAGAAAATCCAGAAGTCTGAAACCACACAGTCATTAGTTTGCTTTTTGACACTAAATGAAACAAAACAGAAATCAATATAATATTTTCTCACTTTACCCCATATCTTATTTTTAAATTTATGATTGGAATAATAAATGAGCATACATTAAAATTCTTCTAAGTTAACTTGTAACAGTAAATGACTCATCAAGTTTGTATAATTAAAATGTTAAACAAGCATACCCAAACACTTATTTTCAGGTAACGCTTTCAAAATTTTTTGGAAAAGAAGAAAGGAAAGGAGAGAGAGAAGGTGATGAAGAAAGGGAGAGAAGGAAGAAGGTAAGGAAGACTGGAAGGCAGGAAAGAGAAAAAATAAACAAATACATTTACACAAAATTTTCTATATCAACTGATTTTCATTATTGTTGGGTGGAAAGGCCAGCTATCATTTGCCACTAGAGTCACATCAGCCTGGCCTGATGTCACATGATTTCTCTGCCATTGCAATCCCCTACACAGAATGTCAGAGGTTAATGACTAGTCCCATGAAGTACAAGAAAGAGGAAAATTATTAACTGCCTGTCAATATTTGTTAACTTTGAAACACATGGCTTTTTTACATTTTAATGAAGGATCATGAATATGACCTCTATTTTGGAACGACCCTGTCGACATTGCTCTAAGAAGGAGATCAATATACCATATTACCATAAACCTTTGCAAAAAATGCACTGAGAGAGACTGCATCATAGCCAGCACTGAGGAATATCTGCTGTGAATAAATACGTTCAGTGATGGAGCCATAGCATTGTGCCCATGTGTGAGAGAACAGACAGTGAAAGAGAAGAGAAAGTAGATGCTTGTCTAAATCATCCAATTACAAGAACCTAAGCAGATAACTAGGGGGCACAGCTAAAAGTCTTGCTAAAGAGCAGCCTCTATAAATTACCAGAATTTTTAAAAATTTAAAAGAAATATTATGACATTAAAATATGTAAAATAAAAGTATCTGTAAATTTATCACCCTTTTAATTGAATACATTACTTTTCATATTTTACTTAATTGTTGTCAAGCCCTGAGCAGACCTAGCATCATCCCAGCTATCTGATGCTCCTGACTCATGTCTTCCATTGGCATTCTCCTGAATCCAGTTGAAACAAAGTCTGGAAAGCTAGCAGGAGCTTCTAAGGCTCTGGTCAGTAGGATTTAGAGCAGCTTCTACTTCTCCATACTCAAGGATTCTATAGCTCTTAGTGTTCTACAATTTTAATTGCTCAAAATTTTTGGAAATTACTCCAATCAAAAGGAAGCCTAACTTCCTATTTGGTCTGATTTCTACTCCCATCAACAACTGCCCACCTCGGCTGGAGTCTCTTGAGCCTTTAGGGTTTCAAAGTGTTTCCTAGTCTTTGACACCAAAAAGAGCCCTGCTCAGCTTTTGAGCCATCAGGCTAGAACTTGCTCTCCAACCTCTATCCACGTAGGGGTAAGGCTCCAATTTCAATATCCTGGGACTTTTCTTTCGTTGATAGTTCAGGAAAATTCTTCCTCTGTCTCTGACTCGCCCTCCATCTGCATTTCACACTTCCGAAGCCAGGTGTTCTCCATCATTCAGTTCAAATGCCCTCTGAGTGGGAAGCCTGTGCAGCATCAGATGGGACTGACTATGTAGATTGCTGTCTTCTTGACCATAGGATTTAGTAGGTGTCTAGATCTTCTTATTCCCTGTTTTTCTTCCTTCAATTATCTCTCAATATTCATGTGCAAGTGGCTGGCCTTGCACATTAGTATATATTAAGCCTTTCATGAGAGCCATCTTTTACAGTTGCAACCATAATGAGTTGACTATACTATATTATTTTGTAGTTTAGTAGAATTTTTCAAAAGTCCAAATTGCTTTATATTCTCCATAATAGTTCATTTGAATCATTATGTAATATTCTGTTCAGTTAAAATCATCATTTACATATATTTTTCTATTGCTAAGTCGTAAATTGTTCCCTCTACTGGTAAGGCAAAGTAGTGTATTGATTTAGAGTACAAAATCCACAGTCTGATACCTGTTGTTCAGTGGCAAGTTATTTAAACAATTTGCACCTCATTTTCCTTATCAATAAGATGAGAAAAGGACATTTGTGAGGATTAAATGAGTATGGAAAGCACCTAAAATGCAAACATCCCCAGTGCAGGGCAAGTATTATATAAGTGTTGGCTGTTAGGGCTATTATTTCACTTTCACTGCATAGAAAAAGTTCAGTGAATATTCTTTCCATGTATATTTTGATTTAGAATAGATTATTTTCTTAAGAATATATTCCACATATTGCATTTGCTCAGTCAAGACAAATTTTGTAACTTTTGGCCTATAGCCAAATTGCTTTCCAAAAAGATTATGCTAATTTGTAATATATATTAAAACACTAGTTTTGAAATGTGTCAAAATTGTTAACCATTTTTATTATGTTGTTGATTAATATTAAATAAAATATTTTATTTTCATTTCTCTGATTATTCACAAGTATGAGGTTTTTTACAGTATGTTTGCTAAATAATTCATTATGTTTTTTTTTCTGGGCAAAATGTGCTGTTTATTTAATCTTGTGTGAAGTCTTTCATAATATTCTGAACAATTGTAAAATCAATGCATCCCACTTTTGATAATATAGAAGTAAATCTACAATTCAAAAAATGTAAGATTGGAAGACTCATTGAAAACTATATTTTTCTTGGTATCTAAAATAGAATTACAGGATATACAAATTTCCAAGGTGCCCAGTGAGAATAAGCACTTATACAACTGTGTGTGTCTCCCTCTGCATCCATTAAGCTTAAGCTACTGATTGACAGCCTGTACTAATCAAGAGCAAGAAGACATGGGAAGGCCATGGTATTTTTGTTTACTCTTATCAATATGAATTACTTATTGCATTTTGTGAGTTTAAATTTGCTTCAAATTTTAAGTAAATTTTTGTAATAAAGACTCACAATATTGATGATGATGATGATGATGATGATGATGAAATACCTATTAGTTATCAAGCACCAAATATGTACCAGAGATTGCACTAAATATTTGACATAGATAACCTCTAATCCTCATAAACGCCTCACAAACTGTTTGCAGATGAAGCAACTGAGAATCTGAGACTATAAGTCACTTGCCCAAGAATGAATGAATAGTACATGTATATGGAATAACTAGCTATTCAGTAGGAGTAGGAGCTGTCATTTTACGGTAACCCAGTGCTAGGGATTGAGTTTGTCTCCATCAACACTCATGTCGAAATTTGATCACTAATGTGGCAGTTTTGGGGAGATGAAGCCTAGTGGGAGGTGTTTGGATAATGAGGGTGGATCCTTCATGAATAGATTGGTACTCTTCTCCCAGTAATGAGTTCTTGCTCTGGCAAGAATGAGTAAGTTCTCATGGGAATGAATTGATCCTGTGAGAGTGGGCTGTTATAAAGCCAGGGTGTCCCTGTGAGTTTTGCATCTTTGCATGGGCCTGCTTTTCCTCTGACCTTTTCCACCATGTTGTGATGCAGCACGAAAAGCCTTCACCAGAAGCCGAGTAGAAGGAGGCACCATGCTTCCTGTACTTCCCAGCCTGCAGAACCATGAACTAAATAAACAAATTTTCTTTATAAATTACCCAGGCCTCCAGTATTCTGTTATAGCAATTCTAAATGAACTAAAATACCTATAAATATTGATTAATATAAAATAAAAAATGATATGAAATGCTGTCTTGCTGCTGAGGAAGACTGTAGTTCATCTTCTGTCTCTCTAAATACTTAAGGATATTTATAAAAGATGCAATAGAGACAAAGCTATTTTTCATCATATGAAACAAAATTATCCTTCTTCTTTGGAATTTTGTTTTTTGCTTATATTAGATGAGAGAACTAAAACTAAATTTCCATTACTACCTCATATTCTGTGTACCCTCAAAACTGTGTCAACTTACTTTCAGGCTTTGGGATTTATTTTCTTTCATAATTTTACCTTGGACTTGGTGCATGGGACAACCAAAAGTGTAGTGTCCATCACTATTTGCTCTGGACAAATTGGTCTCTAGGAATTACTGGCTAGTTTTCCTAGATAAACATGAAGATTCTGAAAATAAACACATATTATCTGTAAAGACACCTAACATGAGAACCTCACAGGACCTTAGAGTTGGCCAAAAATCATGTACATTCATTCATTCACAAACATGTTTTAACTATTTTTAAGCATTGTAATGAATTTTAAAGGGCAACAAAGATAAACAAGAAATAGTCCCAGATCCCTAAGATCTCCCTTTCTATTGAATGAGACAGATACTAGATTAAGTAATTACAATAATGTGTTGTTGTAAGAGCAGTGAGGAAGAAAACCAAATCTAGCCTTTGTTACTACCATGACCCTCTTCCATAGCTTAAGACCAAATCACACATGGGTTTATTTATTTATTTATTTATTTATTTATTCCCCAAAGACTTATTGAACAGTGTATTATAAAATGGCAACAAAAAGCTAAACAAGGCATAGACACCAACTCCTTAGCAACACATGTTCTTGTGGGGAATACAAATATGTATGCAAAAGACTGATGTACAATGTAAAGAATGTAATGATTAAGGCACATGCCATTCTTCAATGTTTGATAACTCACTTGGAAGAAATTCCTCTATTGCCAAACATGAGTTCTTCAAAAAGGGTACACCTTTATTTCTTCTTCTGTTATCCAAACTAAAGACACAGAAAAGTTCGCTACCATCCCTCACTAACTTGACCACAATTCTATGGCCGTAACTAAGGAAACAAATACACTTAGAATTTAAGATTCTAAGGATGGAGACTAACTTGTAGGTACTTTGTCTCTAATAGGAATTCTTATTTCAGGTTTGGAATGTGAATATAGCTTCCATTTCAATGGAATATAAAAAGTGCTTCAGGCTGGGCGCGGTGGCTCACGCCTGTAATCCCAGCACTTTGGGAGGCCGAGGCGGGCGGATCATGAGCTCAGGAGATCAACACCATCCTGGCTAACACTGTGAAACCCGGTTTCTACTAAAAAAATACAAAAGATTAGCCGGGTGTGGTGGCAGGCGCCTGTAGTCCCCGCTACTCGGGAGGCTGAGGCAGGAGAATGACGTCAACCCAGGAGGCGGAGCTTGCAGTGAGCTGAGATTGTGCCACTGCACTCCAACCTGGCTGACAGAGCGAGACTCCATCTCAAAAAAAAAAAAAAAAAAAAAAAAATGTTTCAGTGTTCACATTCTCTGTGCATTCCTAGAAAAAGAAAATATATGTATTAAGTAATCTGCAGAGGACTTTCTGACAAAGCAACTTGGCCTTTCTTCACTGAACCATTCCAGTTGAATCAGTATGTTTACATCAACCTGTTAATATTTTGTGAGTACTTACAATGTTTAAGGTACTCTTCTAAGTAACCTCAGAAGTTCAAGTTATAATATTATAGGACAAACAGGTTCATATGCCTGCCGCACATTAATATACCAATACGCTTAAATATCAGGGTTTGCAACAGAGAAAGAGTTTAATAATCACAGGGTGTTGAGTGAGGAGATGGGAGGAGACCCTTAAATCCATCTCCCCAGTGGGGTTCTGGGTGGGGGGTTTTAAGAGAATCATGGAGGGTGACAGGCTGAAAATTGGAGTCATTGATTGGTTGGGGGAAGGGGGATGAAATCATCAGGATATGGAAACAGCATTCTGTATTTTTTGTTAAGTCAGCACCTCATGGGGTCCTTCAGACCAGCTGGTATCAGTAAGGTCCTTCAGTAGTTTCATCAGAATGCAGAACCTGAAAGAATATTTCAAAGACAACACTTGATGTTTTATAATGTTCAAATTGTTATCTTTACAGCAGTTAAGGGAACTATAATCTGGGTCTACAAGATTCTAGGATGATAAGCACCAAACAACCATGAAGAAGTAGGCCAGAGAGTAAGCTGACCTAATGATTAATGCTGAATGTACTGTACACTTTATTTATGTTTGTTTCTCTTGTTCTCTTCTCCCTGATTGATTTTATAAAGTTTATAGAGATGGTTTCAATCATCCAATTTGGGAGGTTATATATATTATACATAGAAAGAGAATTAGATATAAAGGTACAAGTTGTCTATTACCTAATACTAGGTGTGTATGTGTGTGTGTGTACGTGTATATAACATATATATACATAACACATATATATGCTATGTCTGTATGTGAGATATGTGATATATTTTTATATTTTAAATAATTCTATTCATAAAGTTTGATTTACACACCCTTTTCTAAAAAGATCTGATTTATAAAATAACAAACACATATACTAAGAATAATTTTGCATATTTCTTTTTTTTTTTCTTTGAGACAGAGTCTCACTCTGTCACCCAGGCTGGAATCAGTGGCACTAACATAGCTCATTGCAGCCTCAAACACCTGGTCTCAAGTGATCCTCCTGCCTCAGCTTCCCAAGTAGTTAGGACCACAGGAGCACACCTTCATGCTCAGCTAATTTTTTTTTATTTTTGCTTTTTGTAGAGATGGGGTCACACTATGTTGCCCAAGCTGGTCTCTAACTCCTGGCCTCAAGGGATCTTCCAGCCCCAGCCTCACAAACCAGTGGGATTACAGGTGTAAGCCACCATGTCTAGCCTAATTTTGCATATTTCTATATCTGCTTTTACTCTACAGCATCAATGTCTCATATATCACTTGACATTTAATAGGTACTTATTCAATATTTTGGAAAGGATCAATGAATATTTTCTGACCAAATATCAGCTGGCAGTGACAGCAATAAACCAAACCACATACTCAGTTTTTATTACTGGAAGCTGAGAACTTTTAAGAGAAAATATGGATGAAAGCTTTTGTAGACTCCTAATAAGAAATCTTTGAAACCAAGCATAAATGTGACATAGAGTTGATAAGCATTTGATTAACAAAGGAAATGTTAAGCTTGTTTACAATGGAGATATGAAAATTTCATTGTTTTACAAATGGAGAAAAATTTACAAAACCGAAAGATAATTGTTTATGCCACTGAGAAAAAACAAAATAGAATCTCTCCTAATTGACTAATCTTTTCTACTTTTCTGGGGACTATCCAAGGAGGTTAATCTCCCATTCCTATAACTGGTAGCATTTTAAAAATTTGCCCTTGAAATATTGAGAGATTTAAGACTCCAGCCAGGAGAAACGTTTTTCTCAGCAGTATTTTAGTAGTTTATTCCTTATTAAATACAGAAACAACACAGAAACAAATAACAATAACAAACAAGAAACTCCATTGGAATCCATAGTATCTTTAACTTCAAATAGACTGAGACATTTTTTAACAGCAGCATCCTAACCTATCCTGAAATATACTTAGACCTAATAAGGGTACTGGCCTGTTATTTAAGTTTACCTGTTTGTTTTGTTGTTTTCAGAGATTAGAGGAGAAAATCAACCTCTGATGATTTAGCATGTTTTCACAGGTGACTGCTATGCTCCCCTGCACGTCACCTTTAAGCAGATCTTACTTAATATCTGGGCAGAGAACGAATGTCTCATGCTGTTGAGCAGCAACCTGTAAATCTGATTAAGGAAAAGCCCTGACAGCTCCCATTGAGATTTCTATCCAATTGCCTTCAGTTCCATGTTGATGGATTTATGTGAAAGAGCCTGATGGTGTAGAAGAAACCTGTTTGGGGGACCATGGATAAACATTGCAACATAAGCAGAGGTTTAAGAGAACGATCACAAGGCATTCTTTTCCTGGCATAGAAAACGAATGTAAACCTTGAAGCACTACAGCAGGCAATAGGAGTTTTCCAAGTAGAGGCTGTATTTACCAAAAGGGTACCTCAAACTTCTTGATGATTATGAGTACTGGGAATTGAAATGAACTTTGTAACTATTGCTAGTTTATGAGAGAAGGATGTCCCTGGTGGAGCACAGATGGCATGTTTGAATGAGAAGCTGATTATGCCAAGAGGTTAGTATGCCTGAGAGCTTCGCTTATTGGTCTGTAAGACCATGAGAGAACCAGCTATGAATATTGATCTGTGAGTAGGATGCAGAATAGCTAGCTACGAAGAGAAATTTATAACTCTCTCTAAAGCACCTGTGAGAATCAAAGCAACTTGAAATGCATATCCGATATAAGAATTATTTTAATTCCCCTAGTCACTTCTATTCTCTCTAAAAATAACTAGAAGAAATTCCATCTGTTTAAAATGCAGTACACAAAACTAAAAACATGGAACATTCAGAACCATGTTTAGTTAAGAAATATTTGCATGCAGATTTAAGAAATAATATACAGGAAACACAGGAATAGTAAAGAATGGAAATCCAAAAAGGTTATGGCCAGATCTGCTTCAGGAGCAGATCTCAACCTATGGTCTTCGACAAGACTCAGCTCCCTTAAATCGTAGCTTCTATTTTGAGAAATATTGGACCAGTTTGGGCCCTATTTTCTTCAGTACTTAATGGAGACTCCAGATGCAAAAGTGAAAAAAGAAAGAATCTTTGCTGTGTTTCTATCATTTATACCTGAATCTCTGATGTTCTCCAAGAAGCAATATTAGGCTCTGTTTCTGCCAACAAAGCTTACTCTGAGGGCATAAACTTTAATAATGTGAAATGGTTGTACTTCTTGAAACTGAGCTTCCCTAAAGGCCGTAAGTGTTTTTGGATTTCTCAACATTAGTAATTAACATTTATTTAACAATTCTGAGTATATTAAGTTATAGAAAATAAATTTAAAGTGCAAGTTCATGATCACACATATAGTGAAATCTAAGAAAAGAAAGCAGTTCTGACCTAGAAAAAATTAATCTGAGAAATCTTATTCAAATACACCTGCAAGAAAAATTTTGCTTACATTATTTTAAAATATAAGAGCTGTGAGAGAAGGTTTTGTTTCAGGCCTCTTTTCTTGGCTTATAGATGGCCATCTTCATGTTCATAGGGTTTTCTTCTTGTATATTAGAGTCTGTCTTCAACTTTTTCCCGTTTGTAAGGAACCAGTCACATTGGCTTACAGCCAGTCCTAATGACCTCATTTTAACTTGGTAAAGAACTTGTATTAGTCTGTTCTCACGCTGCTATAAGGACATACCTGAGACTGGGTAATTTATAAAGGAAAGAGGTTTAATTGACTCACAGTTAAACATGGCTGGGGAGGCCTCAGGAAACTTACAATCATGGTGGAAGCAGACGCAAACAAGTCCTTCTTCATAGGATGGCAGGAAGGAGAAGAATGAGAGCTGAACGAATGGGGAAACCCCTTATAAAATCATCAGATCTCGTGAGAACTTACCATCATGAGAATAGCATAGGAGAAACTGCTCCCATGATTCAATTACCTCCCACCAGGTCCCTCCCACAACACATAGGAATTATGGGAACTGCAAGTCAAGATGAGATTTGGGTGGGGACACAGCCAAATGATATCAGAACCCAACTCCAAATAAGGTCACATTCTGAGGTCCTAGGGGTTAGAAATTCAACATATGAATTTTTGAGAGATTCAAAATTGAACTCAAAGCAGCACATAATGAATATTCAACTACTACAGGTGGAATAATTGGTTTTGGTAATTAAGAATGTATATCACCTAGCTAGATATAGAGTAGGGGTTATGGTTGATTAATTTGCTGTATTTGTACCAAAGGGACCCATCTTTCAGTTTATGCATAAAAGTTTTAGGCAATATGTGAACTCACAAAAGAACAGAAAATGATATAATTACTTATACCCCTATAATTATAAAATGATTTTCTGATTTTACATATATAAAAGAAAGGCATTATATATAATATGATATATAATAATATATATCTCACAAAGCTTTATTATTTTTAATACTTAATTTATTAGCTGGGGAATTATTTTAAAAGGTTTGTAATCTCTGAGTATTTATTATTTTTACTACAATATATACTCTAAAAATTAGGAAAGAAGTGATTTTTAGAAATATGAAAGGGTTTTAATTTGTCACCAGAGGGAGCTAATATGGTACCATACATAATAATTTTTGAAGATAACCAATGTTGTTGAAATTTAAAAACATCAATACAAATGAAATTTAAAATTTGAAAAACCAGAAATAGTGGTTGAGTACTTAAAGAATAATCCACATTGAATGGACACTTATGGAACATTCTACCCAAAAACAGCAGAGGCAGAATGGAATATTTCTTTTTTTTTTTTTTTTTTTTTTTTTGAGACAGAGCCCTGCTCTGTTGCCCAGGGATGGTGTGGTGTCCTATTCTCAGTCACTGCAACCTCTGCCTTCCCAGGTTCAAGCGATTCTTACTGCCTCAGCTCCGATAGTTGGGATTACAGGGGGTGTGCCACATGCCTGGCTAATTTTTCAAATAAAAACATTTGACTAAAAAGTAGAAAGTTGGTTGGGGCACAGTGGCTCACACCTGTTAAATTCCAGCACTTTGGGAGGCCAAGGTGGGCAGATCAAAAAGGTCAGGAAGATCGCGAGGGACCATCCTGGGCTAACATGGTGAAACCCATCTCTACTAAAAAAAATACAAAAAAATTAGCCGGGCGTGGTGACAGCGCCTGTAGTCCCAGTACTCAGGAGGCTGAAGGCAGAACGAATGGCATGAACCGGGAGGCAGAGCTTGCAGTGAGATGAAGATTGCCCCACTGCACTCCAGCCTGGGCGGCAGAGCAAGACTCTGTCTAAAATAAATTAAATAATAATAAATAAATAAATAAATAAATAATAAAAGTAGAATATTATCCATGATTAAATTCAGTTGGTTAGTATAAGTTAATTAGTTATCTTTCCTCAATATGTTATCTTTGAATTAAAAAAAATTTAACTAAAAAGAAATAGGCAAATATTGAAATACAATAAAGACTATTTGTCAAAAGTAAGAGAAAATATTATAACCAATACTAAATAATAAAGCAATTTCCATTAAAATCAGGAATAAGAAAGGAATACCCAAATTTATGTTTTAATGTTGAAGGTGATTCTTTCAAGTGCAGTGATAAAATAAGAAAAAGGTTTTGAATAGAAAAGGAAAGAAAAAATATGCATTTGCAGATGATATAATTCTACAGTCAGGAAATTAAAATTACAAATAAAATTAACTAAAAAACTAGTGGCAATTCATTAATTTCACTATAAACTTAACAATGCAGCATCAGTGCTAGAAAGAAACAAAAATGTTGAGGGGAAAATAAAGAATGTTAATATATATGTTCAAATGTATGTGAAAACTCAATGTACAGTAATGTTAGCATTTTAATTCTGCAGGAAATATGATGGTTTTATTTAACAAAGGTGCTGGTAAAACTGGCATTTAATTTGGAAGAAAATAAAGGTAGACTCTATCTCATATGATGTGAAAAATAAATTCCAGATGGATTAAGAGTTTAGACCTGTGGAATGAAATAAAATCTTAGAGAAAATTAGCAGATTTCATTTATCACATTTTGGATAGCTTTTTCATTGTGAAGTGGGAAACTCAGATGCTATAAAGAAAATAAAATGAAACATACAGCACTTAACTACCTAAAACGTAAATAAAAATACATAACAGTAAAAGACACTATAAGCAACAGCAAAAGATAAATGTTAGCTTGAGAAAAATATTTGCTATCTACCCGTAACACTCAAAGGATTAAAATCCCAATTATATAATGCACTTTTATGAATTTTGAAGCAAAATAATTAAAATGGGTAAAAAACATAGACATGCAATTCTTTGAAGAGGAAAGAGAGGTGGCCAACATGTATTAAAAGATATTCAATCTTAACAACAGTCAGTAAAAAGCAAATGAGAACTAATAGGCAAGGAAGACATTCAGCCTCTCCCTTCTGTTATTTCTAATGGGTCTTTTCTTCCAGAGAGGCTACCAGGCTGTTCTCCTGAGAACACACTCAGAGTAGATTTGCCGACTCTCCTAATGTTCATTCTTATTCTGTCTGTGTTACACTTCTTACAACCTAGAATATTTTATACTTTTATATTTTCAAGTATTTTTTCAGCACCTGTCTGCATACGCTCTTTGTCAAGGGTAGGAGTAAGATATTGTCTTAGTCCATTTTATGTTGCTATAACAAAATACCAGAGACTGGGCAATTCATAATAAACAAAATTTGTTTGGATCATGATTCTGGAGGCTGGCAAGTGCAAGTGCATGACACCAGCATCTAGTGAGGCCTTTGTGCTTCATCATCCCAGGGCAGAAGGAAGGAGAGCAAGAATAAACAAGAGCAAGAGGGCAAGTGTGCAAGAGGACACCAAATCTGCTTTTATAACAAGCTGATTCTCTTCATAACTAACCCAATTCCATGATAAGGACATTAACTATTCATGAAGGCACAGCCCTCCACAATCTAATCACTTCTTATTAGGTCTCACCTCCCAACATTGTTGTATTGAGGATTAAGTTTCCTACATGTGAACTTTGAAGGACACATTCAAACTATAGCAAATACATATGGAGATAATTAGAATACAATGGGGTCAGTAGAAAAATGCAATAGAGGCCCCAAGAGAGAGCCTCAAACTTTTCCTATAAAGGCCAGGATGGGGAAGACCAGTTACCACACAAAGGTATTTTTTTCATTCACAGATTAGAAAACTCAGTCTCCCAACTAGTTTAACAACAGCTCTGTAGACTCTAGAGTGATATTTTCACTCTCATGCTTGTCTTGATTATTTGTGTCTCCCTCTTTTCTGATCATCTGATCCATCTAGTTAGAGGTTTATCAATTTTACTGAAAGCCAACATCAGATTTCATTTACTTTTTTCTACTGCTCTTCTGTTTTCTATTTTCTAGATTTTGGTCTGAAATTTATACTTCAGCTTCTTCTGCTTATTTTAAGTTTAATTTGCTCTTCTTTAATCTCGTTTCTTAAGGTGAAAGCTGCAGTCATTGATTTGAGATGTTACTCTTTTTTATAAAGATAATTATTCCATAAATTTCTCCCTATTTCCTGCTTTATCAGCATCACACTTTTTTTTTTTTTTTTTTTTTTTTAACTTTTACTTTAGGTTCAGGACACATGTGCAGGCTTGTTATATAGGTAATCTCAGGTCACAGGGGTTTGTTGAATAAATTATTTCATCACCCAGGTATTAAGACTAGTACCCAGTAATTATTTTTATTCTCCTTTTCCTCCTCTCACCCTGTGCACAGGGACACAGAGAGGGAAACAACACACATTGACATGTGGCATTCTCATTTTCATTCCGCTCAAACTACCTTGTAATTTTCCTTCTGATTTCTTCCTTAATACATGAGTTATTTTGAAGAGTGTTATTTAGTTTCCAAATATTTTGGAACTTTTTTTCAGGAATCTTTCTGTTATGAATTTAATTTCAGTGTGGTCAGTGAATAAACTTTACATGTCTTGAATTCTTGAGAATTTTTTTGAGAGTTGTGTAATGGGCCAGAATGTGGCCTATCTTGATAAATGTTTTTATGTGCACTTGTAAAGAATATTCATTCTGGGCTGGGTACAGTGGGTCACACCTGTAGTCCCAGCACTTTGCAAGGCCAAGGTGGTCAGATCGCTTGAGGTCAGGAGTTAGAGATCAGCCTGGCTAACACGGTGAAACCCCATCTCTACTAACAGTACAAAAATTAGCCAGGTCAGGTGACCATGCATGCAATCCTACCTACTTCAGAGGCTGAGGCAAAGGAATCTCTTGAACCTGGGAAATGGAGGTTGCAGTGAGCTGAGATCGCGCCACTGCACTCCAGCCTGGATGACAGAGTGAGACGACTCCCTCTCAAAAAAAAAAAAAAAAAAAAAAAAAGTTAGGTAAAATCTAATAAAAAAACCAGGCCTTAAAATGGAGACTTTTCAATGATTTTACAAAATCTTTAACCATGATTGATCTATTTAGATGTTCTGCCTCTCCTTGGGTCAACCTTTTGTAGTATTTATTTTTGTAAAAAGAAAACATTTTCTCTAGACTCTCGCCTTTTTTTGCCATATATTCTTTTAAAGTTATACAAAGTTGCATAAGATAATATCTCATAATTCTAAAATTACTTCTATATCTGTGATTATGTTTCCTTCAGTCTTAATATGGGATATTTTTCTTTTTTCTTTTTTTGAGATGGAGTCTTGCTCTGTTGTCCAGGCTGGAGTGCAGTGGTGTGATCTCAGCTCACTGCAACCTCCACCTCCTGGATTCAAGCCATTCTCTGGTCTTGGCCTCCTGAGTAGCTGGGATTACAGGCGCCTGCCACCATGCCATGCAAATTTTTATATTTTTAGCAGAGAGGGGGTTTCATCATGTTGGCCAAGCTGGTCTCGAACTCCAAACTCAAGTGATCCACCTGCCTCGGCCTTCCACAGTGCTGGGATTACAGGCATGAACCACTGCGCCCAGCCTGCTTTCTTTCTTTATTTCCTTAATCTGGATTGCCATAGTTTGTCTATTTGATCACAGCTTTTAAAGTATTGGCATTTGGCTTTATTTTTTCTACTACTTTTCACTTGTTTTTGAATTTTTTTTTAACCTGGGCTTTAAAATAAAGTAAACTTTTTATTTCTGGGTTGATAACAAGGTTCTTAATCAAAACCTAGTTTTTAGATGTAAAATATTGATGTTTCACTAGGAAAGAAAAGGCCAAAGCCTCAAGGAGGAACCAGTTGTTTACTGAATATCTTCCATGTACATGATACCCAGTGGCGCCAATCATTTCCAGCTTCCCTAGCAAAGCTGAAATATCTCAGTGAGAAAGGTGATAAATGAAAGGCACGTGTAGGCCTTCTTAAATAATGTATTAAATTAATTAATTTAACTAGACATGTTTCAGCTCTGCACTGCAGGCCAGCTGTGTGAACACCCAATACCTTTTTTGTAGCTTCTCGTGATGTGGCTAGATTCTTTTATTCAACTAAATTTGAAATTGTGGAACATAGACAAAAGCAATCCCTAGTTATTAATGGCATAACAAATCTACAAAAATGCATGGAGACTTAAAGCAGGACCAAAGTAAAATAGGCACCTCCTGTCTCTCAGATAATCTTATCTCTTGTTTCTGTCTCTTTTCAAGTAATTTATGTTGTACTCCCAGCAATTTTAAAAAATAATTTATTTTAGGAAATACTTCTGTTTAAACTCATGGCAACCCCTGTGGTAGTCTGAAAAAAATAGCCTCCCAAATATATAGTCACCTTCCAATCCCTGAAACCCCTGAATATAATCTTATGTGTCAAAATAGTAATGTTATCTTATATGGAAAAAGGGTCATTGCAAATATGATTAAGAATCTTGAGATGAAGATAATATTTTGGATCATTCTAGACCCTAAAAGTCATAGTAGTATCCTTAGGAGAGAGAGGCAAAGGGTAACACACACACACACACACACACACACACACACACACAGACAGAAGTGAAGTTAAGACAGAGGTAGAGACTGAAGTAATGTGGCCGCAAGCCAAGGAACACCAAGAAATACTTGCAGTGGCCAGAAGCTGTAAGGCAAGGTACAGATTATTCTTTAGAGTATAGACACCTTGATGTCAGATTCTGGTCTCTGTAACTGTAGGACAATACATTTCTGTTGTTTCAAACCAAGTTTGAGGTAATTTGTTACGGCAGCCCCAGAAATCTACTTGAACCACTTTATGTCTTAAATTCAAACTCTTTTATATGTCTAGGAGAAAGCCATGAGGTCTATTATAGTTATATTTTTTTATTTAGGATAAGAAATAAAATGCTTCTTCAATTCACAAAGATTTATTTTAAACAGTCATGTTTCAGTATCATAAAAGAAGGGCAAAGGCAAATCATAAAAATGATATTACTCAAATCCTAAACCCTAGGGTACTGCCTTCTCAACTCCATATTGATTATCAACCAATAAAGTAGTTTTCATTTAAGTCAATTAGTGGATGAGCAGACAGGAGTCCCACTCATTTTTTTCTTTTTTTTTATATATCCACAAGTTAAAGTGATACTGGATTGGAGAGAAATCATGAAATAACAAAAGCCTACTGAAGTCAAATTTTATTTACCTATATCTTCTAATTTTTTATGCGTGCTAAAAGTTAAAGACTGTGTGTGTGTGTGTGTGTGTGTGTGTGTGAGAGAGAGAGAGAGAGAGAGAGAGAGAGAGAGAGAGAGATTATGTGAATCAGGTTCCGTTACAATAAATACCAAGGAATTACCTTGTTTTGATTACAAGAACCTGTTTAAACAATTATCACCAGATTCTTTATAGACCTTACCTTCAGTATTCACAATAGTCTTGAAAAGTAAATTTTACTTGTTTCATTTTAGAAATGAGGAAAATGAGAATTAGAGAGGTTAAATTACTTCCTGAAGGTCATAAAGCAAGTAAGATATAAATTAAACTTTGCTTCTTAGCCTGTATTCTTTCCATTATACGGCACTTCCTCCTAACTCTGAGACCTGCTATCACATATTGCTTTGAAAACAAAACAAAACAAACTTAGGATAGGGCTTGAGTCTCTTTGTCTTTTTCTTCCTCTTCCCTATCCTTTTTTTTTCTTATTCTCTTCCTCCTTCTACTTCTTCCTCATTGAAAGGGTCTTTGAGATGGCCTGGAGATATAATAAAAATCATGTTTTCATAACAAAATATATACTGAGATCCCATATCTGGGTTCAACATCGTAATAAAATTCATGTTAGCATCCAATTTTCTTGTGTTTTACCTATCGTGCTCTGCTGTATCTTGTTACTTTGTTCTAAAACCCTTATAAGTATTACATTTACTTAGTAAGATATTGAATCCTCTGATTTTGCCTCTATTTTTCATTCCCTGTCTCAGAAGATGGTATAAAATCTTTCCAATTGCTCAAGTTACAAATCTCCAAATCATCAGCAACTGTACTCTCTCATGCCACCCAGTCTCCTTTTGCACTATATACAGCTGCTTAACAAATTCTGTGTATTCTACCTGAATATCACAATTCTTAAATTTTAAGAGTGAAGGTAATAGATCTATTGAAAGTCTAATAAAAACTCATTCCCCAAAATACACACACGAAAAGTATATTCAGTTTCAGGGAGCTCACAGACATCCCAGAACCCATCTTTAGGCCCTGGACTTGAAAATCTTGCCCCGCTAAGTATTTTCTCCTTCCTCCATCTCAGTTTTCCATCCCCACTCCAAGCTTTAGGTTTCTTCCACTTGCACCTGAGTTATAGTTTAGTCTCCCAACTGATTCTCCAACTCCTGTATCCAATCTATTCATTAACCAGGTGCCAAGATAAACATTCTAAAATAGATATTTGAGCATGCCAAATCTTGTCAATGTGCCCTTCAGCTAGCTCAGGCTGGTTGGCAAGAGTTGCATATCTTCCCAGCTCACAGTTCATTGATGTCCAGTTGGCAGCGTGAAGTCAGTCACAGTGGGAGTATTTACAGTATAAAAGTTGTCAAATATGACAAATCAAGTTTTTAGGCAAGAGGTTAACGAGCACACCACTGCCTGTATTTTCAAAGGTTAGTGTTGGCCACTACCTAAAGTCCAAACTCTTTAGCACATTAGACCTCTATCATCTGGGCTTCAACTTGCTTTCTAGCTCCATATCTCACTATTCTCTATGGCCTAGAAAACATAATCTCCAACAACAACAAGCTACTCATAGTCGCTGAATACACAAAATGGGTTTCCACAGTGTGCCAGTCCCAATGCAAAGAAACTCTTTCATCAACAGCCGAATCTACTTTGTTTGAAGTCAATCTCAAATGTTGCCCTTTTTGTCAAGTCTTCTCTAAGACTCACATTCAAAATCAATCCCTACTCTGTGCTCCAATCTCAGTCCTTTACTCCTCTCATGACATTTAACTATTGTTTAATAAACATTTATTGAGTGCCCTCTAGGCACTGGCAATATATTTCTGCTTGTTATAAATTCATTGCAAATTCCTTTGGAGCAAAGATTGCATTTATTTTTTTATTCTCCAGATTGACCCTTCACACTAAGTATAGAACTTTTCCATTGTATGTGTGATGTGCAATAAATGTTGAATTTAATCAAAATCCTCTATTGTTACAGTGCAATTTAATACCTCTTTTGACTTTTAACAAAGTCCTAGGTAGTGAGGCTAGAATGAATGCCATATATGAGTAACATCTAACATTCAGCAAACTTGAAAATGGGTATGAACTATTAACAAAGAAGAAGACAATATCTATACTGGACACTTTCATCCTTAATGCACCCAAAGGAGTACTTCTGGGTAATTAATTTCTTGTTCTGAAGGTTAATTTGCAACCTGCATTCATAATGTTATTTGACTGTATGCTGTGAACCCCTATGGAGAACAGTTACTGGCAAAACAAACTTTTTTTAAGCAGGCTTGAGGACCTGTGATTTTTGCCTAGCTTTGGTGGGTATTAGCTGAGCTAGATGTCACATCTTTCCTATGACTCATTCCTCACAGCAGTCAGGAAGAATGAATATTTCTATTCCTAAATTCCCAAAGAGGAAAGTAAGGCAAAAGAAGACTGTGTGGTTTGTTCACATTTAGCATGAAATGTGAATAGCATATGCACTGACACAAAGCAACCAGACAGCATTTTAATTGCTCATCTAACCTCCAGAAAGAGTCACCATCTGTTGAAATTCTGAAGATTAAAACATATAAAACCTGACAGAAAACTGAAAGTACATAATAAACCACAGAGCCTGGTCACAAATCTTGGAAAATATCCACAGTAAAATGTAATTTACCTACAAATAAGAAAAGTATAACACCACCAGTTAAAAGACTGCCGAGAGGTGTTTATATGGGAATAGAACACGAACTGAAAGAGCGTTTTAACCTTTGAATGATAATGTACAATGAAAGCCTTCTTATCCGTGGCTGAGGCAATAGTCCTTCCACCTCCTAACCCCAAAATCCAACCTCGTTCCTGCAAAACCTCTATTTTTATTACTGAAATTAATTTCAAGCAAATTATCAAAGGCTAGATGACATTGGACCATTTTCATAAAGCCTAGCTAATCATCTCTGGAAATGCCAAAGTTTTACCACAAATCAGTCGTTACTTTTTTTTTTTTTTTGAGATGGAGTTTTGCTCTTGTTACCTGGGCTGGAGTGCAATGGTGTGATCTTGGCTCACTGCAACCTCTGTCTCCTGGGTTCAGGCGATTCTCCTGCCTCAGCCTCTTGAGTAGCTGGGATTACAGGCGCTCCCCACCACACTCAGCTAATTTTTGTATTTTTAGTAGAGACAGAGGTTTCATCATGTTGGCCAGGCTGGTCTCAAACTCCTGACCTCAGGTGATCCACCTGCCTGGCCTCCCAAAGTGCTGGGATTACAGGTGTGAGCCACTGCACCTGACCCTGTTGTTACTTTAAGGTATATATTTAAAATCTCATTTTGCAAGTAAAAAGTGTCAATACTAAAGCTGAACTCCATCCCCATGTACTTTTAGTTGCATGACATAGTTCTCAAAGTGTTTAAAGTCTACTAATGAAATATACATGAATGTATCAGTGGTTCCTCAAATATTTTTTCTGCTCCATGAAATCATGATTGATTAGGCAGTAATTAGATATAGTTGAAATTTCAGCTGAACCCCGCCTCAACTATAATCATCACTCAATAAATATTTGTTAATAATAATAATAGCAGCTCATACTCCTTGCAGCAGTCTAAGAGTTTTATATCATTCATCCTTTTAATCTTCAGCACATTCCTTTGAGGTCAGTGCCATCAGCAGCCCCACTTTACATTTGAGGAAACTAGGCATCAAAAGTTGTTTTGTTTATTTTTGTGTTTGTGTTTTAGATGTGCTCCATATCACAGCCAGTGAGTATTAAAGCTGGGATTCCAACCTACATGGCCTGAAGCCAGTGTCCACATACTTAACCACTATTTTAAACCTAAGGAAAAAATGTTCTGATGAATTTTTAATAATAGAGGAGGTATGAAGATAGAGAAGCAGAGGTCAGAGGGATGTGACTGCTGGCTTTGCAAATCAAAGACAGCCACAGGCCAAGAAATAGGGGCAGCCTCTGGAAGCCGGAAAAAAAAAGGAGTAGATTCTTCCCTAGGTTATCCAGAAGGAATGCAGCCCTGCCACAGCTTGATTCTAGACCCATAAGACCCATGACAAGGACTTCTGACCTCCAGAACTGTAACATAATAAATTTGTGTTGTATGACACCATTACGTTTGTGGTAGTTATAGCAGTAACAGGAAACTGAAAGAGACAGTCTTTTGGCTTCAGGTCTCATTTTATTTATTTATTTATTTATTTATTTATTTATTTATTTAGACAGGGTATTGCTCTGTTGCCCAGGCTGGAGTGCAGTGACGTGATCTCCGTTCACTGTGCCCTCAATCTCGCAGACTTGGGCTTAAGTGATCCTCCCACCTCAGCCTACTGAGTAGCTGGGACTACAGGCATACACCACTGCACTTGGATAATTTTTTAATTTTTTGTAGAGATGGGGTTTTGTCATGTTGCCCAGGCTGGTCTCCTGCTCTCATTTTAACTATCAACTCTGCAGGTCTTCCCTAGTCCCTTGTATAAAAGTTTCTCCTCTTACTCTCTTTTTTTTTTTTTTTTTGAGAGGGGGTCTGGCTATGCCGCCCAGGCTGGAGTGCAGTGGTGCGATCTCGGCTCACTGCAAGCTCCGCCTCCCAGGTTCACTCCATTCTCCCGCCTCAGCCTCCAGAGTAGCTGGGACTACAGGCGCCCGACACCTCGCCTGGCTAGTTTTTTATATTTTTAGTGTCCTCTTACTCTCTTATATCGCCAGAGGTTTGTTGTTTTTTTCTCTTCAAAAACCATAGTGCCATTTTTAACTGTATAGATTACCCTAATGTTTCTCTTGCATTGAACTGCAAACTTCATTAAGGAAACATGTCTGTTTGCACTTTGCCTAGCACAATAAATGATATAAGGAGCACTCAATAAATATTCATTAAATGAGGGAAAGATTATATGAATGAGTTGAGTCTTGAAATACATCAACCTTTAGATGAAGGTCTAGAACAGAACAGCACCAGGAAACAGAAAGTTGTCCAATGGAGAGAGAGATGAAAAGGGAATGGAAAGACAAAGGCTGAAACTGTTGGAGAGGAGTCCCACTAAATACTCCTGACTTTGTTCTGTAAGCAAAATGATGCCATTCCAAGATGTTCTTTTAAGTGGGAGATTAAAGTTATTAGATTTGTTTTATTTAAAAAAAAATATTTCTCTTAATATCATGGAGTATAGTTGGAAGGGAGTAAGACTAAGGCATAAAATCATTCTAAGATTTTATATTAGTCCAGCTTGGAAATTCCGAGAGTATAAACCAAAGGTGATGAAAAGAAGGCAATTAATTTACACAAGAGAAAAAGAGTAACTTTTTTTTTTCTTTTAAAGGGCATGCTGTTGGCAAAAATAAAAAACACATGTTAATTTAATTAAATAATTGTATTAGTCTTTCAATTATTTTTTTGGCTCAATAATTTGGATTTTCAGAGAACTTACGGTCATCAGAGTTCTAACGTTATTTTTTCATGTTTATTTGGCTCAATAATTTAGATTTCTAGGGAACTTATGGTCATCACAGTTTTAAGGATATTTTTTAACATAAAACAACATTTCACAAACTTTAATCACTCAAAACCAAGATTAAAATTTTGTTCCTCCAATGGAAATTTTGTTCCATTACCAGCAAAATGAGAAAACTCAGAAATTATATATATATATATATACACACACACACACACACATATATATATATATTTGTCATTAGACTGCTGGCCATAGATGTATCATCTGTACTACTGCATATATAATATTTTGTTATATTGTTTAAATTTTTTTATGGTTCATTTTATTTGAAGCAAAGTTAAAGCAGACATCCTAGGCAACACCAATGAAAACATAAGTGTGGTTGTATTTGCACATATCAAAATACATATTTAACTATTAAAGTAGATGGTATTTATTTTCCATCTAAAATCATTTCACCATGTCCCCACTAGTGGTAAGTGACATGATGAACAGCTAATCTGTATGAATATGCCTCTAACAAATTGGTTTTACAAAAGAAGGTAAATAAGACAAAACTATGAAAACTTTGGTTTCAATCCTACCCCACCAATGATTGCTGTGCAAACAGAAGTGAGTCACCTCTGAGTCTAGCACATTCATGTGAGAAACGATAGCAGTAGTCAGTGAATCTAACAGGTTGCTTTTATAACCTCTAATATTCTAGGACTATGCCAGCTTCCAACTCTACTTTATATTCCTCTAATGGAAATTGCTTTCCATTACCAGCAAAATGAGAAAAGCAGAAATTTCAGAAAATTTTAGTTATTAATCTGCTAGCTAGTCCTAAAGAGAATGATTTCTCTAGATAAAATCTAAGTCTTCTACTATTTTCTGTGTAAGTTCCAGTTTCCAAACAAATTTTCAGGGTTTTACTGCTGCTGTTTTGTTTTGTTTTGTTTTACTGTGTTTTGTGGTCCTAGATGTATGGCTACAACAGAAGAAGCTACAACATATACAATTCACTACAGTATTTTAGGTTGTAAAGGATAGGATATGATATTGCAAAATGAATGAGAATCCTCTTAAATCTGATTAAACTAAAATTTAGAAATCATATTTTCAACATATCCTATCAAGTTAATACAATGTAAATATAATTTCAAATATTTTAATCACAAGTTTGAGATGTGAAATTGTAAATTTTATGTAAAACAAGTGGAAAGTTTGCTTTCATAATTCCTCCCTTCAGTCTAATTTTATCCCACTGGCATTTACTGAATATTCACACAATGAATTAACCGAATCAAGTATTCCTTTATCAAACCATTGTATTATAATCAACTGATACTTAATTCAGCAAAATCTCATTTTCTGATTCTATTATTTTGGGATATATAGTAGTTCAAGCAGGTTGAGTTTTAATCTACCTTCCTAGATAATATCTTTTAGATTGCAAAGTTTCAGCAGTGTAAACAAGGGAACTATTTAACCTGCTTAAAAGTTAAATTCTGCCAACTACTTAAAGAATTTTATGAAAGAAAATTACTGCTTTAATTGCAGAATTTGCATATAAGCAAAGGATTAGCTACTTAAAATATTTTCAGCATCTATGCCCAGCTAATACCTTATGATTTAGTCCTATGCATAGATGTTTAAATGTATAAGAATTATAAATACTTACCTATAATTTAGAATATTTATGTAACATAAATATACTTGGAAATATTTATACTTATGCATATATGTATGTAAGTGTGTGTGTGGACGTGCATATACACAGTCAGCCCTTTGTATCACAGGTTCTGTACTCACAGCTTCAACCAATCACAGTAAAAAATATTTGATAAAAAAATGGATGGTTGCATCTGTGCAAAACATGTAAAAACTTTCTTTGTTGTTATTATTCCCTAAACCGTACAGTAAAACAACTACTTACATAGCACTGACATTGTATTAGGTATTATAGGTACTCTAGAGATGATTGAAACTATACAAGAGAATGTTCATAGGTTGTATGCAAATACCATACCACCAAGTCCCATATAAGGGACTTGAGCATCTGTGCATTTGGGTGCCTTCCCAGTGGAGAGGGGCGTTAGGGTGGGGTAGGCTTGAAACCAATCCCTCATGGATATGGAAGGATGACTGTGTATGTACCTGTATAAATTACACAGTACTCTCCCAGGTACTCTACTTAATACAACTTTTTTTTTTTGTTTCTTACAGCTTAGATATTCACTATGAGAATTAACTCCAAAGGCAGGTAAAATATATACAAATATGTGAATATTATATTACTGTATTATATCACAAGTACATAGTTTTAAACTAGAAAAAGATATCCACAGGAATTTAATTCTAAATGAAATACAAGAAAACCACAATATGAAATACTTATGAGATCAAAATGAAAGTAAAATGCTGATTCATACTCTCATATATATATATATATTTTAATACCTTTATAAGTAAAAAGAAAACCTCATTAACTTTAATGAATTTATTTTTATATATCTCAGAAGCATGTTAAAAATTTAAAAAGGGTTGGGAAATTTAAAAATATGTATAATACTTTGATATGTATTATTATGTATATGTTATATAGTATTATAAACATATATTACAAATGTAAAGTTTCTCTTATTTCACATATGAGAATACACATTTCTCAGTTTATCATCCCTGTGGTCAAAACCCAGTCATGTCTAAACTATGAAAATCCAAATAGAACTGAGTTTTCCTGTTAATTGAGACAGATTATTCTATCTAAACAACACAGACCAGTTTAATATTTCCCCATCTATGTTAAGAATAAAAGTTTGTTTTGAGAAATGTCTGTTCATATCCTTTGCCCACTTTTTGATGGGGTTGTTTGTTTTTTTCTTGTATATTTGTTTGAGTTCTTTGTAGATTCTGGATATTAGCCCTTTGTCAGATGAGTAGATTGCAAAAATTTTCTCCCATTCTGTAGGTTGCCTGTTCACTCTGATGGTAGTTTCTTTTGCTGTGCAGAAGCTCCTTAGTTTAATTAGATCCCATTTGTCAATTTT
>NW_016808026.1:2929180-2941843 GCF_001698545.2 Rhinopithecus bieti
ATTATTTAAAAATCTGATTAATAGAGTAATTTGTAGTCACTGGAGAAAATTTGGAAACCACAAAAAATTATAATGGGAGAAATCATGATCACTTTCTGAATTGATGTATACATACATACACACAAATGCCTTTTTTCACATAGCTAGGATCACAATATACACTGTACAAACATTGCCTTAAACATTTTATCACTATTATTTTTCTCGCCATTATATTTTCTTTGCTGACATAATTGACATAATTTTAATCTTTGTAGAATACAAATAGTATATCAAAAGGGTATTCTAAAATTTGTTCTTATCATTTTCTAAAGCTAGATTGTTTCCAATTTTACTAATTTTAATAACACTGTTACCTAACATACTTGTAAAACATTTTCACTAAAACATGGATTATATTTGAAATCTTTTTTTCTTTTGGAAGGCCAAGGGGAAAGGATTGCTTGAGGCCAGGAGAGACCAGCCTAGGCAGCATAATAAGACCCTGTCTCTACAAAGAATAAAAATAAACATAGCCAAGTGCAGTGGTGCATACCTGTAGTTCTAGCTACTTCGGAGGCTGAGGTGGGAGGATCATTTGAGCCCAGGAGATCGAGGCTGCAGTGAGCTATGATTGCACCACTACACTCTAGCCTGGACAACAGAGAGACTCTGTCTAACATGAAATGAAATAAAATAATTTTAAAACTAATAAAAATAAAATAACATTCTTTTTCTTCTTTCCAACATCACTACCTCTATCCTTATCCAACTTACCTTTGAGTGGCCAAGCCTTTCAGGTCTGTAAACCAAACAATCCACATTCACTGTTGCCCACTACAATAAAAATGCCACCTAACTGCATAGCCAGTGTCACTTAAAACACAGATGATATGGTGTTTCCTGCTTTAATTAAGCCCTTTACAGACTGCTCATCGCTCTTGGGATAAAACCAAGCTTTTTTACATGTCAAAAACATACCCATTTGCCCACTCCTCCAATCTCCTCTGAAGCTAGGCTGCTCTTCCTTTACGAAGTCCCTATCGTTCTAGATTTCTCATAATTCCTCCTTGGCGCCAGTATGAATTCTCTCCCAACATGCAACCTGCTCATGTGCCATTCTATCTAGAACAATATCCTCCTCCCTCTTTACCTAGCCAATACTTATATATTCTTTGCGTCTTATTTTAAATGTCACTTTCTCAGGGAAAGCACATTTTATATGCCATTCTAGCTCCCTGAAGTTCTTCATAACACTTATCACAATATGTGAAATTATTTTTCTTTTATAATATATTATTTTTTCAATTTTATTTTTATTAAAACATTATAGTTCTACATATTTATGTACATATGATATTTTGATACATGCATAGAGTGTGTAATCATCAAATCAAGATAATTCAGTATTGATCGCTTCAAATATTTATCATTTCTTTGTGTTGGGGACAGTTCAAATCTTGTCTTCTAGCTTTTTTGAAATATACAATAAATTAGTTAACTATTGTCACCCTACTGTGCTATTAAACACTAGAATTTAGTCCTTCTAACTGTATTTTCATACCCATTAACCAACCTTTCTTCAACTCTAACCACCCTCTCCTTTCCCTGCTTTTGGTAATCACCGTTCCACTCACTACCTTCCTGAAATCAATTGTTTCAGCTCCCATGTATGAGTGAGAACATGCAACATTTATCTTTCTGTGCCTGGCTTATTTCACTTAACCTCCTTCAGGTTTGTACATATTGCTGCATATGACAAGATTTTATTATTTTTTATGACTGAATAATATTCCATTATTTGTCCTTTTTCTACACACCTTCTTGTATTTTGCTGTTGTCATTCAATAATACCACAGGATAGTCTCTAAGACAAGTATTCATTTTTTTATGGCCACATGATATTCCATGGTACAGATGAATGCTAATTTATTCAATCATTTCTCCTGTAATCCCAGCACTTTGGGAGGCCAAGGTGGGTGGATCACATGAGGCCAGGAGTTCAAGACCAGCCTGGTCCAGGTGGTGAAATCCCATCTCTACTAAAAATACAAAAATTAGCCAGGCGTGGTGGTGCGTGCCTGTAATCCCAGTTGATCAGGAAACTAAGGTGGGAAAATGGTTTGAACCTAGGAAACAGAGGTTGCAGTGAGCTGTGATTGCACCACTGTACTGCACCCTGGACAACAGAATGAATCCATCTCAAAAAAATTTTCAATTATTTATCTATTGTTGAATACTAACTTTGCTCCCAGTTTTTAGCTACTCTGCACAATGATGAAATAAAAATCCTTACAGATATATACTTTATGTCCTGATGCTTTATCTCTAGTAGCTAGTATCCAAGGATTTATATACTACTTTTAAGAATACATGTATTTTATATTGTTATAGATGTGGTCAGATCAATTTGTTTTATAAAGCTGTAAAATCTTATCTTTCTACAAGCAATATATAACATTCTGTTTTCTTCATGTACTGGCCAGAAATGATAAATATATTTACAGCCTAATGAGCATGAAACTATATATCATGGTTATTTAAATTCATATTCCCCTTACTGTTAATGAAGTTGGAAATCTTCCTATGAATTGCTTGCCTATTTGGATTTATCCTTTCCTGTGTATTGCCTATCCACTAGATTACCTATTTATTTTCCTTTGCCTTGTTTTCTTTGTCACTTTATAAAATATTTTTGGTATATTATAGATAATTAACTCTGTGTGCTATACATATTACATTGTCTTTTATTCCAGATCAAACATTTATGTTTCAACATTGTAATATTTTGCATAAAAATTTCACATTTTAAATAGTCAAAGATGTTTATTTCCTTTTATATGTCTCTGCTTCCTCTGTGTTGGTTAAGAAAGCATCTTTTGGTTTCACATGCATTTTAATGTTTGCCACAAGATGTTTAATGGGTTTATATCTTTCTCTTAAATTTAATGTTAACCTACCTGTACTTTGTATGTGGCATAAAATTTGTGTTCCCTATTATTTATTCCAAAATGAATAGCCAGTTGGCCCAGCATTGCTTAATGAATAATTCATCTTTTTCCCAGTAAATCAAAGTATTACTTTTGGCATGTGATAAATTCATGTACATAATTATATGGTCTATTTCTGTATTCTCTATTTTCTTCCATAACTTGTTTAGTCCTGTGTCAATATTAGGTTGATATGGTTATAAAGGCTTTGTGTTTTAGTATTACGATATCTGATTTTAAAAAGAGTCATACCATAATTTATATATTTGGCCATATTTTAATGTTTAATACTATTTATATTTAAGGCTATTTAATCCAATTTTCTCTACTTACAAATAAAGTTGTTGGCACTCTCTCAAGTTATAAATGTATGACATTTACAAATTCGTTTCTCAAAAACTTAAATTTTATGATACTGAGTCTCATCATTCAAGAACATTGCAGGTCCCCCGAATCTTCTGCCCTGATGTATAAATGATAGATAGCTGGGTTTGGATTTTCGGGTGGTAGTTCTTTTCTCCTAGTAATCTATAGCTGCTATTTCACTGGCTTTCATTTCAGTTGCGAATGGGATGTCCAACATGAATTTGATTTTCTGTGCCTCTGTAAACTACTTGTTTCTCTGAATGAATGCTTGCAAACTTGGGAATGTTGCCAGAATTTGCCTAGGTGAATGCATTTTCCCATCCATCCTGTCTGGAATTTATTAAGCCTTTTCAATTGGTAACTTGGACTTTCTTCAGCTCAGAAAAAAAAAAAAAAATTTAAGGTAGTTATTTCCTTTCTTGTATCTGTTCCATTCTCCTCCTGCAATCTCCATTTTTCACTTTTTAATTCTCTCATATCTATCCACTAACTCTCTTATGGTTTCCATTTTATGTCTTTAATCTGTACTTGCCTCTGTGCTTTGGAATATTTTTTAAACTTGATGTTCAGGCTAATAATTCAGATTTTAGCAGAAATCCTTCCATTCTTCATTTATATAGAGTTGAGAAAATAATGCTTAGATCCAGAAAGTGTCCTTATTTTTCTCTTCATTTTTTGTCCCTTCTAGCTGCTCTCATTTCACTAGGGATGGGTTCTATTTGCTCTAATTGATCTCGCTTTTCCTGGCTTTTGTCCCTATAGATGGGTGGCTGTTTCTCTGTATCTGCTCATTAAGGCTCTGCCAATATTAAAGCTCCCTAAGTGGCAACATTCTCGTAAGTAGTGGGAGGAAATGTGTCCTATCCCCATGTGCTAATGGCACACAAGCCAGTTCACTGCTGACTTCCGGGGAGACTCCTTGTTCTTGGGTGTTCCTGTCCTCTCCAAACTTGAGGGTACTCAGTCGTCTATTCAGCTACTAGTTGCCTCATGCATTCAAGGAGACTTAGCAAGTTATTCTGCAGCTAATGAGAACCTTCTGCATGAGTGGTTACATATCTCTGAAGGCCAAGCTCTTACAGGATGCACCGCTCTCTGATCTTACACTGAGGCTCTCATGGTTATCTCCAGCTGCTTTCCAGGCCTTAGGGAAAACATCCTGATACCAGTTTTCCCCACTAGGATGCCGACAACGCCCACAGCATCATCTTTACACATCTACTTATAGGGCCCTGGAGCCATTTGTATCAGTAGAGACAAGTAACTTGGATTTAGGTTATGGAAATAGGGGGGTAGGAAGAAAGTTGTGTTTGGGTAACCATATTCCCAGAATACCTCACCCAAATATTTTTCAAACTCTGTCTTTTTCTCTAGATGTTCTATGGTCCAAGCAGCCATGGACCCTCTCCATTTTACTCAGCACTGTATATCCAGGCTCTCACACAAGACCTAAAACAAATAAAATAAAGCCCTCATTAAATGTGCATAGAATGAATGAATGTTTGTGATATTAATCTCCAAAGAATATTTTTCAATTAGGTAGTCAGAGCTATATCCATTTTCCTTCATTATTCTTTACACTGCATTTATGCTTAGAAAAATGTTTCCAAACCAGACACTTGCTGAACGTTTACACATAGATTCATCGGAACTTTCCCTTGTTTCTCTTCAGATCAGTCTAGAGCTTTGCTCATCTTAATGACTCATTGACTTCCCTTGGGCCCAGCAAAGATGAGCTAGAGCTTCCTTGTTCAGCCAGCATATTTTCCCCTTAGAAAAGGACATGGCTGCATTTATCTCAGGAGCAATACAAATTCAGTCTCCCCATAAAACTAAACAGCCCTAGGGAAGCCATATAGTTAGAGCCAGATGAGCAGCGTATGACCATGATTAGCTTATTTGTTTCATTGGTTGGGTTTTTTATTTTTTATTTTTTTGCAAAATAATGAAAAGGCATACTAGAGAATGTTGTTATGTTGTTTTCACTTAGGGAACTTGAGACTATTAACTGCTTTGCCTGTGAAGAACAGGTGCAGATCCAATGATCAGGTGACGCAGTTGCCTTGGCAGAGGATATCTATTCTTGCCCATAACAGATAGACCCAGAGGTAAAAATCACAGTATGTTCTGGATTATTTTTACCAGTAACTTTCCACATATGTTAAAGAAAAAATCTTATACAAGAGGGTAACTATAGCTAATAACAATGTACTGTATATTTCAAGATAGCTAAAAGAGAGGATTTTGAGTGTCATCACCAAAAAGAAACAATAAATGCTTAAATTTAAACTATCTTTAATATTTTGAGTGGCAAAGGTAGAGTTGGCTAGGAAAGCAGCAGTCCCCACATGAAAACTGAGGTGTTTAGAGATATTTTTGCACATAATCTGGAAGTTCGATATTGTGTCTGGTATGTTGGCCTTCTGGCTGATTTTTGTAGCCAGCATTATATTGGCTCATTTTTTCGCATTTTATCAATTAATTTTAATTAATTTACTTGTTTTAGAAGTGAGTATCTCTGTCTACCTTGCACAACCTCATTATCTCTTTTATTTATAAATTATCTACTACAGAAGCCAATCAACCATAACAGCTAGCTAAATACACCGAACATAGATCTCCCTCGATCTTCAGAAGCTCCCATACTACATCTTACCCTCTTCTTGGCACTGGAAATTATTAGGGGTACCATCATGGCTGGGACTTCATCCCAGCAGGGCAAAGAGAAAAGCATGACTATCATGCACCTGACAGTCAGTAAATTATTTCTTTGTTGGAAATAATTCTAGAGTAGTCATGTGAGAATATAAATTATTACTAATGCTTTCTTCTTCAGTTAATAAGCAGGTGTTTCAAATAATGACTAATTATAATGTATTGAGAGGATAGAACAACATAGGAGAATTGGTCCCTGACATCAAATAACTTACAGTCTAGATGAGGAGATTTAGAAACTATGAAGCGTCTACATTTTACATCAATTCACAATTATTGTACACTCTGTGTATATACTGAATAATACTGTGTCTACTTGATGTATATACATATATAGTATATATTGTATTTAAATAATATCCGTGTTATTAAGCATTTATAGCACCCAGCACATACATGAATCTATGCTTTCCACTCCATTGCAATAACATAGATTCCTAAATCCCATTATGCAGAAGAAAAAGTTTCTACATTTGATAAGGGGAAAATTTCAGTTTGAAAAATAAGAAATAAAATCTTCTTGGATCTTTCCATGAATATTTACTGAATGTTTACAATGCACAAAGCTCTATCCTAGTGCTAGCATGCAGAATAACAAATAACAAAATAGACAAGGTCCTTGCCATGGTGAATATTATATTCTACTTTAAGGAGGTCAGATGGATAGAAAGATGATAGATAGCTAGATAGCTAGATAGATATCAACAATAGACTTTAAAGATAAACTTTTTAAAGGCAGCAAGAAAGATGGGAACTGTGTACAAGAAGAAACTCATTTTAGAAAAGAGTTCTAAGCTTAGACCTGAATAAAGTGAATGGATTCAGCCATGAAAGAAGAATGAGAGAGAGGACTCTGAAATAAGCATGGGTTTGTCATGTCTCAAAAGCAGATAGAGGGTCAATATGTTGAGGGAAGAGTGAACCAGTAAAGTGACGATAGAGGAGAGACAAATGAGAAGTGAGTATAGATAGAAGCCTGGACTGCTTCACGTAGGGTCCTGAAAGCCCTGATTAGGAGTTGTAATTTTATTCCAAGCACACTCGAAAGCCATTAGAAGGTTTTATCAAGGAAGTTTTATCTCTACAAAAAAGAAACTCTTCCGAATTTTACTGTCCCCCAGGCAGTGATGCAGGTATCCAGGCTCCTTCTATTTTATGCTTTGCTATGTTAAACTAGTGGATTCCTAGCTTACTTTAGAGGGAAAAAGAACCCGGAAGACCACTCATGGAAAGTTTTGTATGAGCCAGGCCTGTGAAAGTTATGATCTTTCTACTCATATTTCATCAGCTAGCGTTTCATGCCGTAACTGCAAGGGAAACTGAAAAATATTGTCTAACTCTGAGTTCAGTAAAAAGAGGAAACAGGCTTAGTAATTAGTTAGGTGTCTTTAACTCTAAAATTCAAACTTCAATGCCTGACTTCTACTAATCAAGTCCTATGTATAAACCTGACCTTCTTCAGGACTGGCTATTCAAAACTCCAATTTCCTCCAGAGTTTTCATTTAATTCACCTAATTCCCACAAATGGAGTGTCCTACTACTCCCATATGAAGTACTATAACTACTAAAGTACTTCTTCTGGTGGTATCATTACAAACTGTGCCAGAGACTCTACTTCACTCTATTCTATTCTCTCTATCCATTCTCTCCTTCTTTTACAATAATGTAACACCCAAAATTCAGCCTTGGGCATGGTTACATGGACTAAAGACATTTCCCAGATTCACATGTGACTAATTTATCTATATGACTAGGTTTTGGCAAATAAAATGTGAAAAAGGGTGTATTTTCAACTTCCAGGAAGTGCTTTTAGCCTCCTTGCTGTTGGCTGGAATGCAGAGATGAAGGCTGGAGCTGGAGTAAACGTCTTGACCACAATGTGGAATACATGCTACACATGGCAGAACAAGAAGTAATGAAGGAGCTTGAGACTTTGATGATTTTCGAGCTGCCACACCAACCCTGAGCTTGCCTGCATTCATGTGAGAGAAAATCTAATTTCTGTCCTATTAAGCCATTGTTATCTTGAGATTTCTGTTCCTTGCTGCCAATACACTAAGTTTGTACCACATTCCATACTAGGTGCTTTATATACATCATGTAATAATTTGATGAATACAACAACTCAAAATATATCATTTTACCCACTTCACAGGTAACAAAACTGAGGCTCAGAGAAGTCAAATAATAGCTTACATTGAGTAAGTGGTGTAAATGGCATTACAAAATAGGCATGTACATCTTGAAGCAAGTGTTCTGAAACCACATGCCATATCATCACTCACAGAATATAATCTACTCCAGGCTTTAGGCTCAATCTAACCCAAAGTCAGAGATCTGCTACTTGGAGGCATTATAACAACCTCTTCAACCACAATTTGCCATTAGTACTTCTCTAATTTTGTATCCTCTTCCAGTACTTGGGTTCACGCCTTGTTCCTAATAGTTAACTCTTGCACTGAATTCCAGTTTCAGTAGGTGCACTTCTGGTTCTTTTTACAAAGCCTATATATCCCTACCTTGTAATCTTATCCACTTCTCCAGCTTCCCTCAGTTTTTAATTGGTGGATCTAATATGTTGCTCCTCAATCTTAGTTTTATGGTTGAATCTCTAATAACTGCAAAAATCTCTGACATGGATCATTTATCTATCATGCTATCTTCTTGCTTCCATCAAGTCAAGCCCTGACTGCTTTCCATGATCATAGCTATGGAGAACAATGAAGTAGGTCACAGAGTGTAATGATTAATATCTCAGAATCTATCATTGACTTGTTTGCACTTAAACATCAACTTTAGCACTAACTACCTTGTTACCTGGGAGCATTGCCTAACCTGTCCAAGCTTTAGTTTCTTCTTCCACAAAATGGGGAAAGGAGGAAGAAGAAGAAGATGAAGAAGAGGATGCAGAAGAAACTCCTATACTTTCCATGTTAGTTATATGAGGTAATCTGAGTAATGCAGGTAAAGCTTGTACATATAATTCTGAAGAAATATCAGTTGTTGTAATCATGATAACCATTATCAGTGTTTTCTTATGGACTTCCTAGGCTATCAGATTTTTCACAAGAACAGCCTTAAGTCTAGTCATTTGTCTGCTCGTCTTTTTCCTCTCATAGACTGAAAGCTCCCTAAGGGAAAGTACTGTCTTATTCATTGTTATTTCCCCTAAAATGCAATGGGTGCACAAATAAATGTGTTGACATGTTGAAGACCATAAAGTCAAAAGGTCTAATTTTAAAGATAAAAAGTTGAAGTTTCAACAAGTAAATATTCTGACCAAGTCAACAGAGCTAATTAATGATGAAATAAGAACCAAAACTTCGTCATAGCCTATCCCTTTGCCTCATCCCATTTATTTTTATTACCTGAATTTTTTAAAACCAAGATCGAATCTCCCTTTCCTTAAATGCCTGTTTCTGGAGTTAATCATTTCTCACCTGTTTCTTCTCACCTGATTCACAACTATATCATATTCTCTTAGATTGTTTTTTAATTTTCAATATTGAGTCTCTCTGTTACTTGTGAAGTCATGGATGTCCCAGTGACTTACTCAACTGTTTATTACTTCTATAACACCTGATGCAGTTCCTAAAGCAGGGAAGGTGACAAGTAATGTGTGTTGAATTTAATTAGACAGAGTAAGACCCATCAACACTTTTCTAAATATTGTGTATACTGACTAGTCCCATTTTATGAAATGCACACATATTGTAGTAAAATTTCACTTGGGTGCTTCTCATAACCTACGAAAGTTCAACTCTTCCAGCTTTAAGGAGTCTTAACCCACCATCCTCTATCCCAGGATATAAGACACTGAAAGACACTTATATCCCAGGATATAAGACACTGTAATAATCTAGGAACTACATTCCAGTTAGACACCACTATCCTAAGTTTCTCAGTTGAGCTCTTGGAATCTATGAGCAAATTACTGGGCACTCATAGTTATATATTCTCAAGGGGTTCAAAACCCCAATCAGTCAGCTGACTGTCTGAGAATCACTGCTTAAGGGTTGGCATTTGGAAAGTTCAACATTTTTCAGAACTTGTGCTCACATGAAATATATACATATTAAAGGTGTCTAAGGTGGAGTGGGCAAAAAGAGAGAGCAGTCTATTGAAGAATGGCAAGATGATAGAGAAAGAAACATTCATATATATTTTACAGCTAATCCTTTTAGTTATCTAATGTTTAATATTTTAATGCCAGAATATATTATTGAAAAACTTATAAAGATGCATATATTGAAGATGAGAGATCAAAATTGTTTACTGATAAAATATACTTTCAAATGTGTAAACTACCTGCCCTATCATTGTATAGAGCTGACTTTCTCTTTGAAGTAAAAGAAGCTATTTTCACCTTCTTCTTTGTATGTGTCAGTGTATCTCTTTTCTTTTCGTTTATCTTTTAATGTATGACTCTGTTCTCATTGATTGTCTAAGCAATCTAATCTTGGATCCAGAACTTGAAGGCTTAGATCTAGAATTTGCTTCAGACGTATTATCTTTATGCTGCAAAGTCTGATTCACCATTTGGATGTGTTTTCTTTCTTTAAACAGGGAAACAAAGAAAAGTTAAAGAAAGCTCAGGAAAGGGAGGAAAAGAAGGGTAGGGTATGGGAAGAGAAGGAAAAAGAGAAAGGAAGGAAGCAAGGAAGGAAAGAGAAAGATTTATGGAGAGACTGAGAAGAGAAAAGGAAACAGGAGTGGAGGGGAGGAGGGAAAAGAAGAGGAAGAAATAAAAAAGAAGAGATGCTATATGTTATGCTACCAGTCATCTTCCTATTGCTTTTCAGCATTAGAGAAGATAAGGAGTCTGGTTATCGTGGTGAAACAAGCTTCCAAGCAGGATTAGAAAAGTAATCAATGGCAAGACAAGTACTATTGATTGCCACTACTCCTGCCCGCCCCCTCAAAAAAAGATGAAACCCGGCAACTCAGTTATCAACGGCAAAGCCACTTATAGCACTGAGAACTATACTGATGAAAGAAAACCATGCTAAATGATAGGATTAAAGGCTTCTTATGTCTTTTTAAAGTGTAATGTATTTTATAAAAATAGATGAATATTGACTGACTCATTACCTTTAGTATGGTAGAGAACTAATTACTAATGGGTGCTTAAATGTCATGTTAATGACATAAAGTAAATACCATAACTTCTTTTCCTACCAAGAGTTTTTCCATGTGTCATAGATACTATCCAGTTTTAAATATTGGTTTACTTCTTCTTTAACTCTGAGTCAAAATTTAAAACAGATTTTAAGGATAGAAAATACTAGAACACACAAAATATTAATCTCTGGGATGCAATATTTTTTGTTTCTAATCCCAAGTTAGCTGCTAAGTTAACTATTAAGTAAATGGTTTTGGCTTTCCAGGCTGTTAGGCTAAATGAGTATATGTAGAACATAAGTTTTCAACTTAACAATTACACACACAAAGCTGTCACTCCATAGCTAGTATTCAGCTTCTCTCTGCAGCTGACCTTCAAAGCATTGATGATCTCAGGTAGGATGCTGAGACCACACATGCAAGAGTAAAAGTGAAGATAGAGAGTGTTAACCAATTTATATTTAGAGAGGGATGATGAAGAACGCTTAGCTCTTTTTTGAGGCCTAGAGCTAGTTTCTATTTGTTTCCTGGTCAAATAAACTTCCTCACATTTTTCTGTAATCTACTAGGTTACCTTCTTGCTAATTATGCCTATGAATATTCCCTTTCAGGGCATTTGCAGAGGAGGAGACGCCTATGTGGCCAACTCCTAGTTGAGATCCATGATGTAACCTCTACATTTTAGGTTACTTCCTGAGCATTTAGAAAAAAATATGTATTTCTCACCCTTTTTTACAGCCAAGTATGGCCATGTGACTAAATTCTGGCAGCATGACTAAATTTTGGCAAAAAATTCGTGTGGCAAATTTTGGTCGTTCTCGCCAATGTGTCTCTTTCCCATGGTCTCCTTTATCTCTTCTTCCATGATACTGTTTGGAATGCGAACTCTGTCATATTGGATTATGAGCATAAGGCCCCACTGAGCTGGACAGAGCCTGGAATCCCTAAGGACTTCACAGAGCAGAGCTGCCATAACAACCACGGTTTACGTACCTGTAGACTCTTAAATGAGAGAGGCATAGACTTCCATCCTCTTTAAACGACTGCTTTGGTTGTTCGTTTAATCTCTCACACCTAAAGCAAAACCTTTCTAGTCTAACAACACAAGATACAACACATATATTAGACCAGAACTTATACATATTTCAACTGATGGTGCTCATAGATGTAATCCAAATGGCAAGACCACCTGGAATCTGTTTTCCTACGTGGAATAACAGTGTGGACATTTTTTAAGGGTGATGGCACAGTCTTACTTTAAAAGCTTTCCTTCAAGACCAGCCTGACCAACATGGAGAAACCCCATCTCTACTAAAAATACAAAAATGAGCTAGGCATGATGGCACATGCCTGTAATCGCAGCTACTCAGGAGGCTGAGGCAGGAGCATTGCTTGAACCCAGGAGGCAGAGGTTGCAGTGGGCGAGATCACGCTATTGCACTCCAGCCTGGGCAACAGAAGCAAAACTCCATCTCAAAAAAAAAAAAAAAA
>NW_016808026.1:2942124-2979607 GCF_001698545.2 Rhinopithecus bieti
AAAAAAAAAAAACAAAACAAAACAACAACAAAAACAAAAAAACCCCACAACCTTCCTTAACTTTCCTTAGCTGCAGTTATTAATCATAAATAAATAAATAAGGTTCATTTGGATACACACCACTCCTAAGGGTATAATGGCAATTTTAATCTTGGCTGTTTGTCTGGAATAATGTTATCTGACTTTGATATGATCCGAAGAGAATTGTCCTTTTAAAGTGATGTATGATGAGCCTTGATAACCAGACGCACTGACATTTGGGGAGGAAACGGTTTGCTGGCAGCCTGGCCTGGAGTTGCTTGGGCTCCTGGCTTTATACTCACTCACCCAGGGCTGCCACAGAAAACTCACGGCAAAATGTCATAGGCAGAAAACACTCTGATGGAGAGTTAATTACCACTTGGAGAGATTAATTTGATTGCAATGGCTGTTTCATAATATACAGATTCAAAATGAGCATCTTCCAAGTTTCTAAGATGATCAAAGAGCTATAAATCCATTTGGGGGGTGGGTAAAATAAGGTGGACTATTTTGTCTTTATAAAATATATACTCTGAAAAGAGCTTGAAGGATTTCAAAGATAAATCAGCAGCCTCTAAACTGTTCTAGGAACATACAAAAGGAGATAATCTGAATTTGTTTCTATTCACCACGAAACTCTATATGTACCACCAGAATCCTCCTGGCAGGTTGTCAGGGTACCTACAGTCCAGGATTAACAGAGACCCTCTGATATGAGTTCCCTTACCTCTCCTCCCTCTCTCCTCCAAATGTTATTCTTGAGAAGGACTCATGCTCTGAAGCAGCCCTGTTTCTTGGAAGCTTTCAGTCCTCCCTGGGGTCTCCAGGACCCTGCTGCATCAGCCTGTTCCATTTCCTTCACATATTCAAACTCTTCCTTTTCACTTCCTCCCCTCTGCCAAACTTCAAATAAATTCAAACTACCTCTTCAACTCCTCTCCCGACCTAAGCTAACTAGTTTCTTCCTTTGACTGCAAAACTTCTCAAAAGAGCATCACTCTTTGTTGCCTCTCCTTTCTCTCCCATTCTCTATAGTGGCTCCTGTAATCTGGGCAGTGTCCCTACACCTAGTGAAACTGCTCCACCAAAGTTCACCAAGACTTTGCTAAATTAAAAAATACTTCCTTAAGCCTCATTCTCCTTGACTACTAGTGTCTCTAACCACCATTGATTCTTGGCCTTTTCTCAAGCCAAGCTCCTCTCCAGCTTGCACCGACCTCTGCAGGGTCCCTCATTACTGGCCATGCCTTCCTGAAAACTCTTTCCTCCTTTGGCATCTTTACAAGATACCGTGACCTGTTTCTCCTCCTCCTCCTCTGAATTCTGATGCTGCTTTTCTAGCATATTTCTATTTGTACAACATTTAAATATAAGTGTTCCCTAAAGTTTACGTTTCAGAACATCATGTTTCTTACTATGGTGAATGTGCTATTGCATCAGAAATACTACTTCCATAGTCATAATAAGCCCCATGCAATTCATTCTCAAATAAAATGTCTCAAGTCCTGAAATCTCTTTCAAGCCCCAAGTAAGATAATCTTTGTACATTTTATATGATTGTGTTAAAGCATAGGAAATCAGGGTGTTTCAAACAGAACACATCATCTTATACCTTAATTCTATCTCTTGTCCTTTTTCTACATGTCTGGTTCAATAACCACTTCATCATTTTTATTTCTAAGCTTCACAATACAAGTGTTATTGTCTATCCCTCTAACTCATGATCCATTCCTGGCCCTTGTGACCATTGACTTAACTCTATATAAGTACAAGGGATTATCTCAGGTGCTGGACAGATGCAAGGATCAAGTAAAAGCTTCCCGAGGATGCCTACGAGTTGATGGCAGCCCTAACAACAATGCTCACACAATGCTTCTTATATTTATCCACTTGTTTTCATTCTGATAGACTCGAATTTGAGCCTCCTAAGCTCTCCCACTGTCCATTGTTACAGCCTCACAAGAGATTTCACTCTCTCCATTCTCTTCTCATATCCAAGTGATCCTCCAGGTTGTTTCCATAGTTACCAATTCTAAAAGAAATTTAATCCAGTTATTTGTCTAGTTAAAAAGCAAAAAAGCCTGCTGTGCCTCTCCACTGCACTCAAAACAGAATTCATACTCCTGCCTAGAACGTGTATCTCAATACAATGTATTTGTATAGTCAACAAAAACTATTGAGCATGCTGGTGCCTAGACACAATACAGCTGCTTGGGGCACAGAATTTCTGCCCTTATGAGGTCCAAGTTGAGAAGCTAAGAATCACAGGCCCAAACATAATTTTTAATAAAAATACCCCAAAAATAGAGAGCTAGAACTGTTAATGTAGTAATAATTTTTTTAAGTCGGTTGACAATAATTCAAAAGTAATTCCAGTCTTTCTATGTTCTTCTTGGAAAACGTTACCAGAAATTCAATTTATGTTCTACAGCAATATCCCACACAAAAAACACGTTTTCCTCTCTTGTCCATTAAAATTCTCTCTTTCCCTGCAAATGCTTTAGAGACTATTCTTAAAAATTCCTCCTCAGTTTACCCAAGTAACTTTTCAGTTTTCTTTCTGGCTTCAGATTTAGATGTTATTTTTTAATCAATTGCATGGATTCTTTATCACAAAAGGAAACCTAGGAACAAACCCTTTTCTGCAGCCCCTCTAGTCCTGTCTGTCTCTGCCTTTTGTCACAATTATCTCCAGAAAAAGCCCAGGAAAAGGAGCTGGCAAAGAAATAACACTACTTGAGTTAAACAAACAAACAAACAAACAAAAAACCACTAGAAAGGCAAGTTGGGAATGCTGACATATTAAAATTATCATGTCCTCAAATAAAAAATTACAAAGGAATTTTCTCGCTGGAGTTATCAGTGCTGAGAGGGGGAGGAAGTGGAGCACACCAGGCAGAGATGGTTCCCTAGAGGAGGAGATGCCTGAGTTGAACATAAACAAATGAGTTAACCCATGGAGAGCAAACTCAGAAAAGTCTCACATTTCCGGCAAGTAACAGGATAAACCTGGAAGTCAAACAATGTCAGGACCTAAGCCGCAAGGCTGGGAATATGGACCATAGTTGCAGGTCTGGAGCCACAGATTGACCTAAAAAAGAAAAAGCAGCAGAACTCCTGGCCTGCACATGGATTCAGTATTGAAAGAGAATTGAACAATTCAGGATCAGGCACAGAAAGAATTCAGTAATAGAGACCAATGAAGTAGCCCAGTGCTATCAACTGCTGCCACAGTGTGTGTGTGGGGTGTGTGTGTGTGTGTTTTCAGGTAGCAGGAGTGATACAGGAAGTGGTGATAGTTGGTAGCAGAGAAAACCAAAATGGAGATAAGTGGAGGCTACATAAGGCAAATGTGCAGAGTCACCCCACAAAGCTAAAGATTTCAGATGTGTCAGGTAACTTGAAAGGCCTGTGATTCTGACTAATCCTCTGGATCCCAGATGCATTATTAGCTCATAAGTCGAACCCCTTTTAAATGAGGGTTGGGGATGCCAACTTCATTGGAGTTCTTCCTACTTTAGAAAGGATGGGCCCAGAAATTCAAATGAAGTTTAAATATTTGCTTACTGCTTGTAAATGAAGCAAGCTGTGAGTTTCAGGGACATGATGGGGCAGAGAAAATATTGGGTCACTATCTCCCACCTTTCCTGCATTATACCCCACTGCCAGTTTCTTAATTCACTTTTAAATTCTTGGCATGTCACCCAGGGGCTCAGAATTGCCCAATACATAATCATAATCCTTTTTCACAATATTGTGTTCTCATTGGTATGGTCAACCTCATTTATCTTACTTTATTTGGTTAGTATTTTGTGCATTTAAGTTTTTTTATGTTATAATATATCAATATCCATAAAACCACTAGCCAAACCAATAATGCCTATTGATTTGGGTAGATTGGAAAGGAACTTCTAAGGATTTAGCAAATAATAAGCTCCAAAGCACTTGCAGAAAAAGGGGGAGTTTTAGTGGACAAGAGAGGAAATATTTTTTGTGGAGTATTGCTGTAGGATATAAATTGAATTTCTGATAATTTTTCCAAGAACATGTAAAATTAACATCTCCCTATTTTCCCCTCCCTCAATGCCCCCAACTATCCTGTTCAGAATAGGATACATACCATCCAGAATGTTTCTTGTTACATTGTTTTTATTGCATGTTGGTATGTTTAAACCATATTGTTTGATGTTGCCTGTTTTTCAACTCTAAAAAATGGGTATGCTGGGCCTAGTGGCTCGCCCTGTAATCCCAACACTTTGGGAGGTTGAGATGGGTGAATCACCTGAGGTCAGGAGTTTGAGATCAGTCTGGCCAACATGGTGAAACCCCGTCTCTACTAAAAATACAAAAATTAGCCAGGCATGGCGGTGCATGCCTGTAATCCCAACTACTCACAAGGCTGAGGCAAGAGAATCGCTTGAGCCAGGGAAGGTGGAGGTTGCAGTGAGCCAAGATCGCGTAACTGCACTCAAGCCTGGGCGAAAGAGTGAGACTCCATCTCAAAAATAAGTAAATAAATGAATAATAAAATTAAAATTAAAAGAGGGTACATTGTTGTGAAAAGTCCTCAGTGACTTGCTTTTTCATTCAATATTATGCTACTGAAATTCAATCATGTTGATATGTTTAGCCATAGGTCATTTATTTTCATGGCTCTATACAAGCCCATTGTGTAAATGGATTATTCAACTCTCCAGTCAGACCACTCCCTGAACACACAGACACCAGCCTCTTTGCTTTGCTTTTCTGTTTTAATTTTGGGGGCTACATGCAGGTGTATATATTTATGGAGTACATTAATTTGATATAGGCATTTAATACACAATAATCACATGATGTAACATGGGTTATTCATCCCCTCAAACATTTATCCTTTGTGTTACAGACTATCCAACTATAATGTTTTAGTTATTTTTAAATGTCCAATTAAATTATTATTGACTGTAGTTACCCTGTCGTGCTATCAAATACTAGTAGGCCTTATTCATTCTTTCTAATTTTCTATATATTTTTTGAACCCATTAATCATCCCCAGCTTCCCCCCAGCCCTATACAACCCTTCCCAGGCTCTGATAACCATCCCTCTACTCTCTATGTCCATGACTTAAGTTGTTTTGATTTTTAAGTCCCACAGATAAGTGAGAATATGGGAAGTTTGTCTTTCTGTGTCTGACTTATTTCACATAACATAATGACCTCTAGTTCCATCCATGTTGTTGTAAATAACAGGATCTCATTTTTTTATGGCTAAGTCCTACTCCGTTTTGTATATTTACTACATTTTCTTTATCCAATTATTTGTTGAAGAACATTTAGATTGCTTCCAATCTTGGCTACTGTGAACGGTGCTACAACAAACATGGGCGTGCAGATACCTCTTCGATATACTGATTTCCTTTCTGTTGGGTATATACGCAGCAGTGGGAATGCTGGATCATATGGCAGCTCTATTTTCAGTTTTTTGAGGCATCTCCAAACTGTGCTCCATAGTGGTCACACTAGTTTACATTCCCACTAATGGTGTACCAGGGTTTCCTTTTCTCCACATCCTCACCAGCATTTGTTACTGCTTGTCTTTTGGATAGAAGCAATTTTAATTGGGGTAAGAGGATATGTCTTTGTAGTTTTGATTTGTATTTCACTGATGATCAGTGATGTTGAGCACCTTTTCATATGCCCGTTTGCCATTTGTATGTCTTTTGAGAAATGCCTATTTAAATCTTTTGCCCATTTTTAATTAGATTATTAGACTTCTGTCTATAGAGTTGTTTGAGCTCATTATATAATCTGGTTATTAATCTCTTGTCAGATGGGTAGTTTGCACACATTTTCTCCCATTCTGTGGGTTGTCTCTTCACTTTGTTGATTGTTTCCTTTGCTGTGCAGAAGCTTTGTAAAATGATATGATCCTGTTTGTCTATTTTTGCTTTGGTTGCTTGTGCTTGTGGTTTACTATTCAGGAAATTTTTGCCTACACCAATGTCCTTCAGGGTTTCCCCAATGTTTCTTGTAGTAGTTTCATGGCTTGAGGTCTTAGATGTAAGCCTTTAATTCATTTTGATTTTCATTTTTGTGTATGGCAAGAGATAGGGGTCAGTTTTCATTGTTTTGCATATGCATACCCAGTTTCCCCAGCACCATTTATAGAAGAGTGTTCTTTCTCCCATATATGTTCCTGGCGCCTTTATAAAACATGAGTTCACTGTAGGTGTGTGGACTTGTTCCTGGATTTTCTGTTTTGTTCCATTGGTCTATGTGACTGTTTTTATGTCTGTACCATGCTATTTTGGTTACTATAGCTCTGTAGTATAATTTGAAGTCCCAACTTCTTTGCTTTGACTGAAGCTATTATTTCTGCATTTTCTCTCAGACATGAGATGAAAAGTTTTGGAGTTAGCAAAAAAAAAAAAAAAAAAAAAAAAAAAAAAAAAACAAGCATTCTAAATATTTTTAAAAATGTAAAATAAAATATAGATCTAATGAATAAACATATGAGGAATGAGAACAGATAAATGAAACTATAAAAAACAGGTAGAAATTTTAGAACTATGAAATATAGTATCTGTGATGAAAAATTCACTAAATGGACTTAAAAGAAAATTAGACCCTGGAGCAAATTAGACACTGGAGAAGAATGGATCAGTGAACTTGAAGACAAGTAAATAAAAACAATTCAAACTGAAGTACGAAGAGGAAAGAAGACTGGGAAAAGATGGAATCAAGTGAGCCTTAGTGACCTATGAAACAATGATAAGCTCTGTATTATATGTATAATTGGAAGCCCACGTGAAAAGGAGAAAGGTAAAAATAAGTGGCAGAAAAAAAATGATCCCCAGTCTCCCATATTTGACAAAACATATAAACCCACATATTCAAGAGTTTACCAAACCCCAAATAGGGTAAACCCAAGACAGGAGAGGTAAATGGCAAGTATTTTTAACGGGAGTAAATATCTTTTCCTTAAATGAGTGTCATGAGGTAATGGCTCAGAATGTGTCTTCAAAGATACATTTATTGGGTTTAAATATCAGCTATTTAATTTACCAGTTGTGTCAATGTGAGCAAGTTACCTAACTCCCCTGTACCCCAGTTTATTCAAATGTAAGAACATATGTGAGAGCATTTATAGTAACTATTTTACAGATCGTTGTGAAGGTTACATGAGTCAATACATGAAAAGCATTTAGAGCACAGCCTTGCACATAGTAAGTACTCAATAATCTAATTTTAAATAAAAGTAGAAACTTTGATTAAGAGAAAAGAGAACAGGTACAGAGAGAAACAGGGCGTTATGAAGATGATATGCAAGAATTTTGAATTTCATGTATATGAATCTATGTTGCCAGTTTCTGTGTTTATTAACTGTCTATACATTTGGTTCCAAATCCTAAAACTCAACAAATCTAAATGAGTAGTTGTTACATTCAAACATAATGACAATTCCAATTTTTCAGAATGCCAATGTTATTGATATTAAATATGCTAGTCATAACAATAATTTTTTTGGCATAGCATATTGCTCCCAAACGTGCAGCGCATCTATGACATGAAAATTGAATCTTAATGCTGTGGTTATTCTGCTTCAATTTCAAATGTGCTTGTAATTTTTAGAGGAAGTTTTTTGTAATCTATAGTAATAGATGATCTATAGGTTAACAGGCACAAAATAGAACAGGTTATATATTTATAGCGTCTTTAAAACAATATGTAGTATTGTTTAATAGTGAATTATTTTCTCATATTAAGGACCTACTACGTGTGTGGGACACATAAGTGCACAAAACAAAATCATTATCTGTTCCTAAAACTTATATTCTGAATATTCTCAACTGAGAGGTCACTAATACTTCCTAGACAACTCAACAACAACAACAAAATAGCTGCTGAAAAGGATTTTGAAGCATTTCATGATTGATTTCTAAGAAAACAATTTTGCTGCTTTCCTTCCAGCTTCCTAATCACCCATCTACCTTACGTGCTCCTCATCCTTCTGCATACATAATGTAATTATAAATATCATCACCAAACCCTTGGATTCACATTCTTCTCCATTCATTTTTCTCTCTTAAAAAATATTTTCATTTCCCTTTTATTCACTTCTTTCATATCTTTAGTAATCATCTCTATCCTGATAGTAGCTCGATGGCATGTTAAGAACATTGGATGAGTTGATGACCAAAAAATCTGAGAGGTAGTTCTAACTCTGACACTAAATTGCTTTGTGACTTTGCGCATATTATTTAAGCACTTGAGGCTCAATTTCTTAATCTTTAAGTTGAGAAGATTGTACCAGATGTCATCTAAAGTTCCTTCAAGCAATAAAATACTGTGATTCTCTGAATCTCAAATAGAAATCTTCATTACTGTGTATCATTCATGATCTATTCCTACAATCCCAGCTGTCTTTAGGGTATTTTCATTTGGATGTCTCATAGCCTAAAATTTATTATGTAAAAAAATGAGGAAGCCTAAAATAATTTGTTGCTGACCAAACTTCCTCTTCCTCTTCATCGTCATTATCCAGTTCTAACTCATTCACCGTGTTCTTTTAAACCCATGAGAAATTACCTTCCCCCTTGCCACTCCAACCCCAGCTAATCTTTTATTTTATTTTTTTGGACCGCTCGTTCATCTCCAAATCAAACCTTTGGTAACATTTATAAGAGTTTCCAAAAAAATTTTTCAATCAATGCCAGACTTAAGAGAGAAATAGTGCCATAAGGTCTATCCTAGAACTGAAATATTGATATAGTTTCTGAATTTGTGTTAGGATTGGTAAATAGTTAACTCCATTTCTGGAAAGTCTATTCCCTTTCTCCACCTTACTTCTTTCTCTTTGTCATTCTTGATACCATTGAAATGGGCAGGAATAAAATACAAGTTAATGTAAGTCATGTTTATTCCAGAAGCTTTTCCCCTGAGTCTCAAGTATAAGAAGCAGAGGTGGAAGCTGCAGGTGGGAGCTGGAGGAGGGGATGGAAAACAAAGCAAGGGAGAGGAGGATGCTTCCCAGGACTCACCCTCTTCTTAGTTTTGTGTACTTATTTCTGAAGAAAACCGAACTTAGCAGAGATCTTATTAGAAAATGTGAGGGCATTCAGTGGGTAAGAATGTAAATTAGCACATCCATTAAGGAAAGCAGTTTGAGGGTTCCTCAAAAACTGAAAATAAAACTACTGTATTACCCATCAATCATCTGGAACATTTTAATGAAACAAAAGAGAAACCCAGGTTTGCAACCAAATGCCAACTAGCACTTAATCTATTTAAATATGGTTCCCCAAATCCTGGTTTCCAATTTAAGCTAGAAGAAAAATAAAACGTTTCTGAAGGTTCCTAGAAAGAAAACGTTCCCCAGGGTAAGAACACATTTACTAAGTCACTCTAATTTCAGAAATATGTTTTTTCTGTTATCTGGAATGTGAGGAGAAGAATGAAGAAGAGGGTCCAAACACATTGCTATCACTATGTATTTCATAAAATAATTTTCATTTGGAAATATTCTTTGACTGCTCACAGGTGCCCCTCCATATACTTACAAAAAAAAAACCACTGTTTAAAAATTCTGATATTTTTATAACTCCAATCCTAGACCTGGTAAATACAGGATGCCGCCAAACAACTAAGCAGTTGGATCTGACATCAGTCTCATCTTCTTTTAACATGTGGCACCCCCTCGCTATTGTCTTGTGAAATAATATCACTTCCAAAGTAGGAATGCAGGTAGGCATTGCCTTACAACTGTCAGCTTACACCAGACTTGATGTGCGCAGGTAAATAAATACAGTTTTGCTGGAAGATGCCATAACAGTGTTATACCTCTTGTACCTGGAGAGTTGTAACACTTTTCTTCTTGTCTGAAATAAACACTTTTACACAGCCCAACAGAAGTGTAAGCAAAATTAATGAAATGCTTCACACTCGCCCCTTTATAAATGAAAATGATCACATTTACCACTTGTAACTTATATGCAATTGCTTTACCTGTAGCAGTGATGAGTTTCCATGAGAGTCTAAGCATATATTTTTCCCTACATTTTCAACTATTAAGATGGTTGTTGGCTAGGATCGAGAGATATATTCTCTGTAGCACAGTTTCTCTTTTCTGAAGATCTCGTTAAATCAAGCAGACATGACCAATAAAATAAGTGAAATGATGCCCTTCCACAAATGCACACAACAAGATCCAAGTGTAATACACAAAGAATAAGGATAGCTGACATGCACTGTGTGCTTACTGTATGGCCAGCACTGTATATAAGATAATCACTTTTTAACAATAGTCCATCTTTGAATAGAAGATTAGAGTAAGCATCCTAGCTTTGTTCCAAGTATTAGAGAGAAAGAGTTGCATACTTCACTATTAAATATTATGTTCATTGCAAGTTTTAAATAAATGTTCTTTGTCAGGTTGAAAAGTTACTCTTTATTCTTAGTTTCTGAGAGTATTTATCATGAGTGAAGGATGAATTTTTTCAAACACTTTTCTGCATATATTGAAATACTCTTATAGATTTTTTCTTTATTCAGTTAAGGTAAATTAAATTGATGAATTTTCTAATATTAAACCAAGTTTATATTCCTCTGTTCATTCATTTATTCTTGATCAGTCTAGCTAAGGATTGATCAATTTTGTTAATATTTTCAAAATCCATTGTTGGCTTCCTATGTCACTGATTATTTTCTCTTATCTTTATTATTTCCTGGTAGTTACTTGCATTTATTCTATTCTTCTTTTCTAGTCTCCTAGTGTAGAACCTTATGCCATTGATTTTATTAATTTCATTTTATTTTATTATTGTTTTAGAATTTTGTGGCTACATAGTAGGTGTATAACAGTATATGTATAATATATACATAGTAGGTGTATATATTTATGTAGGACATGAGGTGCTTTAATAGAGTCATGCAATGTGAAATGAGCACATCATGGAGAATGGGGTATCCATCCCCTCAAGCACACACCAGACTTGATGTGGGCAGATAGATAAATACAGTTTTGCCGGAAGATGCCATAACAACGTAAAAACGTTATACTTCTTATACCTGGAGAGTTGTAACATTTTTCTTCTTGTCTGAAATAAACACTTTTACACAGCCCAGCAGAGGTGTAAGCAAAATTAACCGAATACTTCACAAACACTCTCCTTTGAGTTACAAACAATCCAATTACATTCTTTAAGTTTTTAAAAAATATACAGTTAAGTTATTACTGACTATAGTCACCCTATTGTGCTATCAAATAGTAGGTCTTATTCATTCTTTCTATTTTGTTTGTGCTCACTAACCATCCCTACCTCCCCTCCAGCCCCCAACTACACTTCCCAGCCTCTGGTAACCATCCTTCTAGTCTCTATCTCCATTAGTTCAATTGTTTCGATTTTTAGATCCCACACGTAAGTGAGAACATGTGATGCTTGTCTTTCTGGGCCTGGCTTATTTCACTTAATATAATGATCTCCAGTTCCATCCATGTTGTTGCAAATGACTGGATCTTATTCTTTTTTATGGCTGAATAGTACTCCATTGTGTATATGTACCACATTTTCTTTATCCATTCGTCTGTTGGTGGGCATTCAGGCTGCTTCCAAATCTTAGCTTTTGTAAACAGTGCTGCAACAAACATAGGAATGCAGATATCTCTGCAATATAGTGAATTCCTTTCTTTTGGGTATATACCCGAAAGTGGGATTGCTGGATCACATAGTAGCTCAATTTTTAGTTTTTTGAGGAACATCCAAACAATTCTCCATGATAGTTGTACTAATTTATATTCCCACCAACAGTGTACAAGGGTTCCCTTTTCTCCACATCCTTGCCTGCATTTGTTATTGCCTGTCTTTTGCATATAAACCATTTTAACTGGGATAAGATAACACCTTATTGTAGTTTTGATTTACATTTATCTGATAATCAATGATGTTGAGTAACTTTTAATATGCCTGTTTGCCATTTGTATGTCTTCTGTGAGAAATAGTTATTGATTTCAGACCTTTCTTTTACACTAATGTAAGCATTTAAATCCATAAATTTCCCTCTTTGCAGTGCTTTGGCTGCATCCCACAAATGTTGACATGATGCATTTTTACTGTCATTCAGCTAAAAGTATACTCTTGTTACTCTTCTGATTTTCTTTCACAATGAATTATGTAGAGATAAGTGATTTAATTTCCATATATGTTGTGATTTCCTCATTACTTTATTGCTACTGATATATTTTTCCCTTGGAAAAAAATATACAATCTCTCCAGTGATTTGTTTTATGGGCTACCATATATAGCTTGGTAAATGTACCATTTGCACTTTTTAAAATGTGTATTTTGGACTTGTTGGGTTTGGTGTTGTATAAACATATGTTAGGTGAAGATAGTTGATAGGTTTGTTTGGATCAACATTGTCATAACTGATTTTCTCTCTAGTTCTTCTATCAGTTGCTGAGTGTGGCTTTAAAATCTCCATATCTGATTATGGAATTGTTATTTTTGCTTTTTCATTATATCATGTATTTTAAAGAAGCTTAAAATCTTTAAATATCATTTACCCTGCTGTCTTCCATCGTTTCATATGTGTTTTGGCTCTACACATGTGTTTCTGCTGTTTTACTTTTTACAATTTTTTTTACAGTTAATATGAATTTACAACAACATACAAAAGTACCCTCTTTCTCAATTTCAACTTTTTTGTCTGAGATTATATTCCTTCTAATTGGAAATTTTATTTAGGGTATTTGCTTTTTTAATTATTATTTTAAAATTGTGCTTTGTTTCAAGTGAAAGTCTTCTTGTGACAAATTACATTCAGTTCATTTGAAACATACTTATTTCCCTTTCATTTTTGAGAATTATTTTCAATGGATATAGAATACTAGGTTGGAAGCTACTTTTATTCAGTTCTTTATGCCTGTTTAATGTTTTCTGGCTTTCCACTGTTTTCTTTATTTATGTTGAAAAGACAACTATCAGCCTTACTGTTGCTCCTTTTAAATCACTATGCACTTTTTTCTCACTACTTTTTGCATTTTGTTCTTTTCTTTGGTTTTAGCACTTTGAATTTCAGGTCTTCTTTGGGTCTCTTAATCCTGGTTCACCAGGATTTTGAGTTTGCAGGTTGATGCTTTCATCAGATTTTGAAAATTTTTCAACCATTATCTCTTTGAATATTCTTCTGCAAGATCTCCTCTGTTTCCAGGTGTTCATATGTTAGGTATTTCATGTGGATCCCACATATCTCTTATACACTATTCTTTTAGTTTTCTTATTATATTTTTTCTCTGTGCTTCAGTTTAAGTGATTTCTATTGATCTGAAATATCTAAGCCAGTCCTGCTTTCTTTAGAAGAAAACCTAAAATAGCTTTTTAACTTATTATATCTCAATAAACGACCACCTGTTCTCTCAGTTAAGTAGCCTTCTACAGATTGTTCCAAACATAGATAGCAACTTAGAAGTACTGAATTCTTTTACAATTTTTTCAGGATATAGCTTTTCAAACTTCCTATTCCCTTTATTTAGCTATTAAATTTGAAGGAAAATACAGATAAAATTCTGTAATTGTTTCATCCAGCACTAAAATTACATTAACATTCCACTTACCGATAATAAGGCACAAGTAAACAAAAGAAACGGGAAATACTATCACATCTACAATTTCTAAGTCAGGTTCTCTAGTTCATCTGGTTGATGAACATTAGCCAGTACTGACCATAATAACAACTGACATACTGACTCAGAAAAAAAGAGAAAAAATGATCATCCACTTCCACCTCCTACTCCATTCCTAAGTGAGAAGAAGGTCTCCTTCATTGACTCCAGAATTTCTGCTTTAATGATTCCAGGGACAAAGGAGTAGAGCTGAAATATGTGTATCTTACACAATAATATTTTAATTTGGAAACAGAAAAAATAAGAATTAGTAACAACCCAGATAAAAATGTCTCTCTCTCTTCTTAGATATACAGCATAAGATAATATATATGCAAAGGTTAAAATGCAAAATAAAACAGAAAGGGAAAAGTATTTCTATTCCCTTTTCTAATCCCATCCTGAGAATTCATTTTTGTAACTTATCACTTTAGAGACCCCATAACATATCCAGCCCATTTAAATTTATCCATCCACTCCCCAATAAACAAATCTAATTACTTGTAACTTATATCTTTTAGAAGAAAGTAGGTAGCTTTCTAAGAATGCTTCTATTTATTCTCTTTATCTGAGAAAATATTGTACATTGAAACTATAATGTCTTAATAGGAATGATAGAAGGCATAAAAGTAGACACAGTGTACAAGCATTAGTTGCCCAAGAAGAAAATTAACTGCCAATCTGACATATTTGAAGTGTCATAGAGAATGGAAGCAAGACTTCCATTTAGCAATTAATTTGAACCAATTTGTAGACATGTAAACCAGTGTTAGGAAATGCACTGTGGAAGGAATTGCTGGAGCAGAGGGCGTAATGGCCTCTGCTTTAGATTTCATACAGCTAGAAGCTACAGGGAAAGAGCTTTTGACTTCTTAGAAAAATCTTTCATATGGTGAAAAAAACCACTGGAAGATGGAACAAGCTGTCTCAGATGATCATGAGTTCTCCATCATTGGAAGTATTCAAGCATAAACTGACCACTTGGTATGAACCAAGCACCAAATGAGTAGAAGGAATACATTTCTACCAAGTCCCCTTCCCATTCTGAATTCCTGTGATTCCATAATGATGTATTGAGTAGGACTACAAGAAGGATTAAAAACATGTGGGTATAAAATAATTCTATCTAGAGAATTGACCAAGGGAAAGGAAAGTGACTAAAACAAGGAGGACAACACTGTTGTTTTCATTTGTGGAAATTAAAAACAGTAATTGTAAATCATTTATTACCCCTTACGTTATCACTGATTTTAAGCGATAGCATTATTCAGGGTAGGAAAACATGTGAGGAAACAGACATTCTCATACACGGGCACAGAAATGCAAATCAACACAACCTTTTAGGAAGCCATTATCAAATATAAAATACTCAAATTTGTATCTGATAACTTCACATTTAGGAAGTTATCTCATAGAAATATTTAGAGTATTATTTGTATATATAATATGTTTATTTCAGCCAAAGAGTAGAAAACCAAAAATTAGAGTTAATATAAATGCTCATTCAGAGAGGAAAGATTAGATTAATTATAGTATATTTATGTTACAGAATATTTTAAAGTTATTGAAAAAGAATGAGGTAGCTGTTTCTGTTCTAACAAAGAACAATTTCACAGCTTATATTCTTTGAGGAAGAAATGTATAAAATATATACATAGTACGACTCTCTCTTATTTTTTGGATACATCAAAACTACTGCATAGGATTGGATTAACACTGGGAAAGTATCCTTAAGAATGCACACCACACCATTAACAGGAAATAGGAGATGAGATTAAGGGCAAGATTTTCACTTCTTAATGTGGATATTTCAGAATTTTACAAAATATTTTTGAAAACACGTTTACAACTTTCATAACTTTTTTGGGATCCATCACAATTTTAAAACTTTATCTCCTTTGTAGCCATAGCTCCCTGACTAACAATCCCCAAGGATCCTGCAAATTGTCAGATTAAGAAACTTTGTGCATTCCTGAAAACGCTGACATTCCCTTGAGCCAAAACATTAATGTGGAGACAAAACAAAACAAAACGTTATTATACCTTAAATAGGTTGATTCATTGCCTTCTATTTCTTTGTTTATACATTCATCATACCATTGCTTTATACTCTTAATCAATGCACTCCCAAAAGTCGAAATGAAGAAAACAGAAAAATGGGATTTAAGCTTAATCTTAATTAATAGTAATTTAAGTGATCAACATGTTGTCCAGTGAGTCCTGCAAAGGAGACCCGAGAGAGCATCCTCTCAAAGTAGTAAACATTAACATGGGGTTCCAGATGCATTTCCATTGTGTGCCTTGTCTCCTTTGTTGCACATCAAAAGCATTTAGGTCAACTATGCCAGCTTCCCTTGGTGACTCACAGAGATTACATAAATTGTTAATCATGCCGTAAGACTGTGGAAATGCTTGCTTAAAATAAAACTTATTTCAAAGAGTAGAGATTTTGTTGTTGTTTTTCCAACTTCTGCACAATTTGAGTTTGGCTTTAAAATGTACCATAAAAAAATGAAGCCTTAACATAATTTTATTAATATTTATTTTATTTCTTTATTTTTCAGAGAAAGGGTCTTGCTCTGTCACCCTGGCCAGAGCGCAGTGGTACAATCCTAGCTTACTTCAGCTTCTAGCTCCTGGGCTCAAGTACTCTTCCTATCTCAACTTCCTGAGTATCTGGAACTATAGGTGCACACCACCATGCCCAGCAATTTTTTTTTTTGTAAGACAAGGTCTTTCTATGTGGCCCAGGCTGGTCTCGAACTCCTGAGCTCAAGTGATCCTCCAGCCTCAGTCTCCCAAAAAGCTATGATTACAGGTGTGAGCCACCACTGCACCCAACCAATTAAATATTTAATTTGAGATCAGACTTCTCTAATGATCTATAGTTACATGTTAAAATACATAGTGCCACATAGTACAAATGAGAATTTATTCTCTTCAATAGTGAAATGGCATGTTGCAATGATGTCAATCCCTCATTGTTTTCTATTCTATCTGAAGAAGGACTCTTTCATAATTGACATTCCCCTGCTAACCACTTACACGGCTTAGTAGAGCCATGGTACTTTCATATTATAAACGTCAACAGTTACAAACTGATTTGAATACTTTAAGTTCAATCATATAAATAAAATTAGGTGCTTTGCACTACTAAATCTCAAAAAACAACGTTTTGCCAAATGATTAGTTGAATTATCAGAATTCAGTATTTCTGATTATTCTCTGCTACAGCTTTGGAATTCCACCCAGTTTCCTTCAGCCTCTTTACACTTTCTTACCACCATACAATCAGTGAAACTACCACATAGAAAACCTGACTCAAGGCTTTCTCCCGTAATGAGGATTCTACAGCACGGGCCTGCAGCTCACCATAGATCTCCAGCACAGACAGTGGAGTACTTCAGGGTCTGTTCTGTTCTGTTACTATTGCCTAAGGACTTTTCCTTTGGAATGCCCTCTTTTGGGAGTACTCTGCCCTATTCTCAAATTCATTTCCATGGTTTTATTTATTTCCCTTATGAAAAAAGTACCCCTTCTCGTAGAGTCTTTGTAAATATTTCTAATTTATACTTTCCCTCTTTCTTATTTGAGGATATGATTAAATTGCTCAGCTCATTACTCTCATTTTCTAGGATGCACTGTCCAGATAATTTGTTCTGTATTAAGACAGGTTCTCAGTGCATATATTGTCCCCATGTTCATACTGTGGGACTTTGGCCTGGGGTACTAATTTGCTTGGATACATGTGTCAGTCTTGAGTTAAAGTTGAAAGAGCTCTCTCTATCAATACCACTTATCCCAATGCCAGATATATAAATGAGGCAGACTGTGTCATTTTTGCTCAGTGAAACTTATTGGGAAACTACAGATACCATTTAATAGTTAGTGGGCTTCTACCAATGCCATGTAGGCTCACATATACTTTCTCTCTTAATCTCCTACCACCTCTCTAAATTAGATATGTTATCTCCAGCAAACAGGTAAGAAAACTGAAGTCCCACAAGGTTATATAACTTGCCAAGTTCACACAGCTAGTAACTAACAGAAATGGGATTCAGGACCAAGGTTCCTAAATCTAAATCTAATATTCAGTTGTCTTACCATTTCCCAAATTCTGTCAAATGTCAAAAACGGTAAGTACCTACGGAAGTTCAGTTCCTACCTGTCTCTGTTCAACTCTGTGGCTTTATGCTGACCTTCCCTCCTCCATGGCCTAGCTTTTTCCCATCAATAAATTGTTTGCCATTATTTGATGGAGATATTTTTAAAAGTCACGAAACTATGCATAGAAATAACCACAAAAATAAGCTGTAATGCATGTGCCTTTGTCCTAAAGAGATAGAATAAATCTAATGAGAATTAACCAATACATTTGGAAAAATCTAATGTGTGTCATTCTTCCTTCGGAGGCTGTGTTGGATACTGGGAATGCATCTACAGTAGGCAGAACATTATAGATAGCCTCAAAAAGGAGATAGTGGGATTAGTAGATGCAGGTGGATCTGGTCCATTTGAAATATTTCAAAACAAATTGTATATTTAAGTTCAAATGACTACCATAGAGTACTTTGTCATGGACAGAAAAAAAAAGCTTTTTTAAGGAAGAAAAGTGTTTTCTCATTTATTCTGCCTTGATGAGAAAAGGAAGATGAGAAATCTTTGGTCAAAATGGAAAGAAATAATATCACTATCTGCCTTACTCCTCGCATGGGGATCACTGTCAAACTTTGAAAAGGAATGTATGGTAAAGAAGGAAAATCAAACAGTAATAATTGGCTTGGAAATCCACCAAATACATCCTCGATATTTAGCCATTCAACACAGGTCAACTGTAGTAATCTCAATATGCTTGCATAAGCATATCAGTTCTTTCTCTTTCTCTCTCATCTTGATATAATGAGAATGGGAATATGAAAATAAAGAGCCTATCGGCGGGGGGGCAGTGGCGCATGCTTGTAATCCTAGCACTTTGGGAGGCCCAGAAGGGTGGATCATTTGAGTTTAGGAGTTCAAGACAAGCCTGAGCAACCTGGTGAAATCCTGTCTCCATAAAGAATACAAAAATTATCCGGGAATAGTAGAGTGCGCCTGTGGTCCAAGCTACCCAGGAAGCTGAAGTGGGAGGATTGCTTGAGCCCAAGGAGGCTGATGCTCCAGTGAAGCTGAGATAGGGCCACTGCTCTCCAGCCTGGGCAACAGAGGGAGACCCTGTTTCAAAAAAGAGAAAAAAAAAACATTCTGTCAAAGAGGAATGCCAGGCTGACTCAAGAGTATCATGTCCTAATGGGCTGTGAAGCCAGGGCTGCAACCAGGGCTAAGCAGAAGTCAAAAGAAAAAAAAAAAAAGGAAAACCAAAACAAGGAGTTGTTCATCAGAACAGGGGAAATTGGGGAGGGGTCTGAATGGTCACCATAGGATTTTTAGGTGTGCTAACATGAACTGGCAGGATTTTATAGGTGTAATCCTTTTAAGTGAGGATAGAAACAACTAGAAACCAGATAGACAACAAAATTGTTTACTTATCTAGGTGAATGGGTCACTTTCATGTACCTGGACATTTTCTGGTATTTGTTCTAGAGGTATGTGTCAGGTTATCCTGGAGTTTTCTGGAATGTTGGATAATCCAGTGTATAATATTCATATGTTACAAAATTATTCAGCAGATTGCATGAACCGCTTAGATGAACAGCTTCTCTATCATCTCATATTCCTTTCCTGTATTGCAGTGAAATGGAAAAAAAAAAAAAATAGGCAAAGAAGGAGGAAAAGATTTAGAAGAATCATAATTTAAAAAGATTTACTATTGAATTAATTGAAATGTGATAGCCAATGATGTAATTGAATGCATTGCTAGGTGTTTTTTAGATGAAGACTCAAAGTACTAAGTAGATAATCATTATATACATCAAATGGCCAGGCTATTTACATGTCACAAGGACTTTTAATTTGGCACTGTAAGAAGTGAATCTACATCTTGGCTCTAAGACATTAATAGTCATTTACAATTGAGTGATTTACCTATCCTTTTCATCTCTGTAAGGAGATTAATGATTATGCAGAACTCACAGAGTTTTGGAAGTAAATGAGATGAGTACATCTGGTAATATGTAAAGCCCTATTAAATCTTACTATTGTCATGGACAAAAAATAAAATGAAGGCATTTTCAAAATCACCAAATATAAGAATACAAAGTAGTAAAATAGTATTTAACATAAAAGTTTCATTGTGAATTCATATGTGAATTCCTCATAAAATTTACTCATTTCAGCATTATATTAGTTTATAAACAGGTATTCCTTTCTTTATCATGGAGATTGGTTAACATTAATTTATAGCTCACATAATTCTTTAACCTTCTTGCTATTATTTAATGTATGTATCACATAATGTACTTTTGCTGCCTAAAATAAACATCTCTAACATTCCAGTAATATTACCTTGCCTGGAGATATTTTTCATAAAAATATCCCCAGTAGGTTTTAGCATGTAGCTGTCATGTCTATGATACAAATAGTATCTAAAAACGAGCCTTTCAGAACCATGATTGTGCTTCACTGATTACAGCAACCTTTTCTATTTTTGGCAAAGGAAACTCATGCCTCAAAGCAGAGGAATCAGGGCCAGATTGAGGAACAGGGAATGTGAAGTTAACACTCTAAAGAAGGTCTGCTTTTTTATCATCCCATAAAATTTGTTTTATAAGAAATATATTCTCCTGATTTAGAGTGACAAAGGAGGAATAAATGCAAAAGGATAGAAAAGTTCTATTTAAGCCTTTTCCCTTGGGCTCCAGAGCAGCTTTTCCCAAAATGTGCTCCAACAAAAAATAATTCCAAAAGCTCCTCATGGGTGATCAGAACAGTGGAGGGTTCTGTTTTCAAAGAGCCAGCACTCTAATTATTCTCAGGGATTTATAACAAGCATGAGCATTTTTAGTTGTAAAATCCTCCTATAAACAAAAGTGTTCATCTTTATTTGCACAGCATTGCCTGAAGGCATTTGACCACATAATGTTTTTATTGCTCAACATTGACTATGAATGTTTTGGGAGAGCTCTACATTACTAAAAAATCATACATGGAATATAAAAAAGAAAAAGAATGACCTCCAAAGTCAGCAAGCAAGAAACATAGCATGCAGAATTTGATAGGCAGAGCTGCAGGGATCTAGGACTAAAAAGACTCAGATTTCAGAAGATGTTCCAATTTTCTGGGGTTTTCTAAACAAAATCTCACTCCTCAGATATAAAACATTCTACCAGGGAGGAATACACACACTCATGCAGGCATGCTCATAAACAATCTAGACTAGAAATCATAATCAAAATGATTGCTAATAACTGTACCCTGGTCACTAGCAGAGAAGGCTACGACAATTATCTAAACAACCTTTCAAAAAGATGACACGTTGGAAGCACTTCATGTTCCATCATTTACTGATGCTTCATTGATTTATGTAGCCTAAGTGCAGAATAACAATTTTTTTTTTTTTTTTTTTTACCACTTTTCAGCTCAACAAGGGATTGAAAATACTCATTGCATTAAGTGTACCAGTCCGTGTTTGGCTACCTACCAGCTACTTTCCTCTCCTCACTACTAAGACAGCTTGATCCTCTCTTCTAGCCCAATTCTATATTCCTCACACAGAAGAGATTAAAGAAGATACTTGTCAATACTCAGGGTACTTAGCAGCAAATGAAATATGCTGGCAACTGTACTCAGACAGACCTTATGCCTGGCTCTACCAATTGGATTACCATCGTATTCCTTAGAACCTTAAAACAAATTCCCACCTTAGACCACAGTTCTTGTTATTAGATCTATACTCTGTCCCTTGAGCTGAAATCTTTTTCCTGCAAACAGATATATGCCAGTATCTCTACAACTGCAGTTCGAGTTGGAGCTTATTCACGAGGGCAGCGAAAGCTTAGGTTTTAGAATGGGAATAACGTCTGAGCAGGCCCAGCTACAAGCTGATGTGGTTCTTATCCACTGAAACACTGAACAAGGGAACCTTAAGTCACAACACATAAATAGTCTCAAAATCGTATTTGGGGCTAACTCCACAGGTGGGGAAAAGTGGGGTCTCTGTGAAGGTAGATGGTTCAAGAATAAAAGGCAGGCAGATCTTTGCCTTTCTACTTCTGTTTTTGTTGCTAACCTGAAACTTTTGCCCCTGACTACAACTGTGAACCTGGTCCTATGGCAGCAATGAGGAGTGGAAAAATAAGGAGATAAATAAGAATATTGAAGTCACTTAAACTACCAAGTAATAATAGTCAGATAATCTTGGAAAAAGACTGTTGATATTTGGTCCTAAATTATCTTGGATTTCTGTTGCAGTTTTTGCCTTTTTCCTGGGCATTATATTAGCTCAGTAATCCCACTCTACTGCTGCCATCTGCTTCATCTATAATTAGCAGTTATTAGTAGCTTGTTGTGTTACCTCTAGATAATCCATTTTAAAGACATCCCTGTTCAAAAGATTTGCTGTAAGACCCCATATTTCCAACAAAATAAAATGGAAACGCTATTGGGCTATGTGGCTTGCTGCTCTTCAGTTGAGGTCTTGGTTTATGTGCCTGAGCTTATTTTCATGTCAGGATTAGTAAGACTCTACAATCCAATTTCCATTACTCTCTATATTGCACAATAATGGTTTTAAATTAATTCATCATCTCATCACCATTAAATTTTATATGTCTATAAAACTTCCTTTGGGACATGCTAATTTTGTCTTTCAAAACATTTTTGTGGCAATATTCTTTTAAACTTTGTCTTCAAAATTTATGTTTAACAGAAATAAGAAATTTTAATTTTAAAGTCTCTAAGTAAGAACCTTGACTATAAATTAGAGGAATAAAACAAAACTGGAAACAGCACTGCTGGTCATCAATCTGCCACATTTTCTATTTGCTCCTACTTACTGAGTATTATATTACACTAAGGGTGACACCTCAGCTTCTTCCTGTGAACATGTTCTGTTGAAAGTGCTACCGAAAAAGGATACTGTTCTAAAGGAGCCCAAAGTCTACATGAAAACTTTAACCTATTTATAATTCTAGCTGTTCACATTCAGTTTGCTCAAGAACAATAATTTCATTATTTTTTCAGTAGTTTGACTCTTGTTTAAATCTTACAGTACTGGTTTGGTAGCTAAAATTTCAATTTCCTTTCCTCTTTGACAGTCACAAAGACTTCCCTGGTTCTTTAGAGAGAAGGATCTTGACCCCAAGCCCCAAACCAATAGCCCAGGAGCTAAATAACCAACTGATGTCTGTGTTTATGGCCTTTATCCTGCTGTTTCCAAATATCCTCAGTATCATTTTCTACACACTGTCCAGCAAAATGCCTTCAAACTCACTTTCCATAGGACTCCTTTCCTACCTGTGACCCATGCTCTGCATGCTGCTGGGTTCTCAGATGTAGACAGAATAGTTTCTTTCTTCTCCTGTAGAGAGGGATTATTTATCACTAGATTTGAGTCTTAGGGTCTGAATAGAATTTGTTCTGGCCATGCTTCGTGTAGCCCACAGTTAAGCAAAAATAAAATAAAATAAAACCAACAACCTTAGGTATAGTAAGAAATAAGTAGCAAAAACTTAGACTTGACCACATATTTAACCATATACTTGAGGTTAAGGAGACTTCATGGACTTAATAACGTTGGAAAAGTAGAAGGAAGAATGAAATAATCTATTCTTTATTATTTCATTCACCCAACATATATGTATTAAATACTCACCCTGTGTCCGTGAAAATGGTGCTAAAGCTATAATGGTGAATTAAACAGACATGCTCTTTGACCTCATGTTTCCAGCCTAGTTTAAATATACCATGTGCCTCTTCTATAAGCTGGGACAACTTGAACAACTCACCTAATTGATTAAGCCCTCATTTCCTTTTTCTCTTAATCTAATAATTAAACTTGGTGATACTAAAGTTGTTTGTTTGTTTGGAAATGGGGTCTCACTATGTTGCCCAGGTTGGTTGGTAACTCCTGGGCTCAAGCAATCCTCCTGCCTCTGCCTCCTGAGTAGCTAGGATTACAGATACACACCATCACATCCAGATGTGATTTTTTTAAGCATAATGTTCTAAGAAAATTAACACTGTCACAAGCAGAGTGAATGATCTAAACAGTAGATTCTTCCACATATATCTTGCTAATTAGCCAAAAGTAGTTTTAGTTCTCATTAAACAATCAGTACTTCCCGAAACATGAATGTAAAAGTTTCTTCATGGCTCACGCCTGTAATCCCAGCACTTTGGGAGGATGAGGCAGGCATATTATGAGGTCAAGAGATTGAGACCATCCTGGCCAACATGGTGAAATCCCGTCTCTACTAAAAATACAAAAATTAGCTGGGTGTGGTGGCACATGCCTGTAATTCCAGCTACCCGGGAGGCCGAGGCAGGAGAATCTCTTGAACCCAGGAGGCGGAGGTGGCAGTGAGCCAAGATCGTGCCATTGCACTCCAGCCTGGTGACACAACAAGACGCCATTTCCCCCAACCCTGCCCCCACAAAAAAAGAAAAGTTTTTTCAATCATAACAGGTAAGTCATGGAACTGGCAAACCAAAAAAAAAAAAAAAGTTTTAATTTCACTTACAAATGTATCTGAATGTTTTATTTCTCCTTAAATAAAAATGTTCACATATTACTTTTATCTTAAACCATGAAGTTGGAAGCCAAATAGTGATTGACTCCAACTTCATGGGATTTTTCTGTATTTTACCAGCTGAGAATCACATTCTTAAAGCCCATCCATTCTTCCAGTGACTACATTTTCATCTATTTGGATAGAACTGCGCACCACTGGATCCTTCAAAGATGCTTGCCTTAAAAGCTATTCTCATAGAGCCATTTTTGTGAATATCTGACAGAGACATAGGCCCCACTTCCTACATACTAGCTGAACATTTTTTCCATGCTCTGGCCTACAAGGAGTTACTGCTAAATACCCACAAAGTGTTAGAAATAGGAAAACCTTGACAATCAGGATAATTACTAATCTAACAGAAATAGATAATCTGAGGAAGGTCTCTGGATGCTGAAAAGATAATTGAGGATAACTGCTAATGGCAAAGCTTAGAGAAGGTGAAGGGGAAAATTAAAAGACGACAAATATCAGGAGCCTTGACGGGAATAGTTCTCTGAGAAAACCATTCTTGTTCTCTTCCAAAAAAGACAAATATTAGTGCTCCTCTAATCTGCACCAAAACTTGGCAAATCCGTGAGGTTTACATTAGAGGGCAGATGAGAGAGTTTGACAAGTAGAGAGTCTGTTATAATGTGATCTGATCAGAATCTCCCACACCTCACAGACCTCATATTCAATGAATAGCTGTTGAGTGGTCACAAGAAGCTGAGCAGGAGCTGCAAGCACGGTAGAGAAGGTGCTTAGCTTTTAGGTCAGGCACGGTGGCTCACACCTATAATCCCAGAACCTTGGGAGGCCGAGGCGGGCGGATAACCTCAGGTCAGGAGTTCCAGACCAGCCTGGCCAACATGGCGAAACCCTGCCTCTACTAAAAATACAAAAAATTAGCCGGGCATGGTGCCGAGCGCCTGTAATTCCAGCTACTAGGGGGCCTGAGGCAGGAGGATCTCAAGTACATTGCATTGAGCTGAGATCGCACCATTGCACCCCAGCCTGAGTGACACAGCAAGACTGAGAAGAAAAGAAAAGAAAACTTGCTTAGCCTTTAAAATGGTGGATTTGAAGTACTCAAATGGGCATATGAAATAGCCAGTTGGATTTACAATGCAGAATGGGGAGGTCTGAGCCAGAGATATACATCCCAGAATTGTCTACTCAGAGCAATTGAAGATACGCCCAACATCTATCTCTTATCAACTGCACCGAAAGACTAGGGGTCTGATTATAAGATACGTGGATGATTAAAAAGAAACAGAAACATCTCTGTAGGTCTGAGAGGGACTCAGTGGAGTCATTATGTCAGAGAGCCACACAGATGCACTCGGACAACTTGATGTAGGTGTTAAGCACTCTGGATACTGCAGAGGATAAGCGGGAGTGGTGACGGAATTCCGAAGGCAACCGAGATAAACTTTTTAAAAATTTTGCCTAGGCATCCTATAGAAAACACTGTCTCCACAAACATAATGTTTCAAGTCCCTCAAAATATGAGATGGAATTAAAAAGGAAACAGAAGCATAAATTAATTTCAAGAGTTCTTTAATTTCTTCTAAAATTAGGATTGACCCATTTAATTAAATAATTAATTATAATTGTTAGTTTTATTATCCATATAATGGCCTGAATACCAGGGTCTGTAGCTCTATGGAGCCAGGAAACATGTCTCTATTACCCATCCACCATTTTATGCCTAGAGCTGGTCCAGCACATGGTGTAGAGAAGACACACATAAAGACTTGTTTCAGTGAATGAATGAGTGGCTTAGTTTCTTATCCAGTTTGGAGATTCATTTTTAGCAATTTGCTGAAATGATGCACTACGTGAGCTCATACCAAGCCTGGGTATTTGAAAGTCTCAGGATTTTCTTATTCTAAGTTTGAATTCAGATCTATCCTTCTGAAGATATTTTCAATGATTAAAGACATTAATGAGTCACTATTTCAGAGCTTTCCACCTTTTAAAAAAAAACTCATGTGCTATCTGACTTCTGATCTTAGAAGTGTTTTTAATGATGAAACACAAAAGGTAAAAAATTACATAATTAATGATTCATTATTACCACTCCTACGTGGAACATTCTATTCATTCGTGGTTTGAGTTCATTTGAACAGAGTTCATCATTGCTCTTGCCATAGCAATGCCTTGCTTTCATGCAGAAAATATTAACCCACACTTAGAAATGAAATACGTACATAAGAATCACATCAAATGTGCTTTTTCAATTCTCAATGAAAGTCACTTTGGCAGCAAATTTTGAAATAGTTTCAAGCTCCAGCCTACGGGGCAAACTTATGCAGTCTCTCCTGAGAATCTTTGTTTTGGGGATTTCCTCCCTCTAGTGGTGGGGAAAACTAATTTTAAAATTTATTAATTATTTTCTGCTGAATGTTTTGCTTTTGATACAGTGGTCCTTTTAGGTAAAGACTTCCTTTGCTTTTCCGACCATTTGGTTTAGGTTTACAATATGACACTTACCTAAGGCAGTTTTTAAAATGTGTTTTTGGCTATTTCAGGACATTCCTAATGCTCAGTATATATAAACAGTTTTAAAACTTTAGCAAAATAGCTTTCTGCCTTGGCTTTCTTTAACTAATTGATTCACTTGCCATTGCTATATTTCTTGATTACTTCTGCTGCTATCTATGGTGGATTAAAGTTGGCTGCAAAATTTTTATCTTTCTTCCCATTGAGAGGTAAACTTTTATTTCCTCTATGACTCTGGCTGGCCCTGGAAGTGCCTAACAATAGATTGTGGTGTACATGAAAATGACACTGTGCTAGTTCTAAGCTTATTCTTTAAGAGGATGGAAGAGTCTGCTTCTTCTTGGTTGGAATGCTTGCTCTTGGAACACTCCATCTCAGTGTTCAGTGACCATACTATGTAAGTATTCCAGAGCCCACATAAGCATGCATCTAAGCAGCATTAACTTTCAGCTACATGAATAAGAAATCTTGGTCATTGCATTCCAATGGATTCCTCAGATGATGGCATTCCCAGCCAATCTTATGTGGAGCAAAAGAACCACTTAGCTGAGCCTAGGCAATCCACAAAAGTGAAAATAATAAAATGGTGATGTTTTTGTGTTTTTTGTTTGCTTTTTTGTTTTTTGTTTTGTTTTTGAGAAAAAGTCACACTCTGTTACCGAGGGTGGAGTGCAGTGGTACCGTATCGGCTCACTGCAACCTCTGTCTCCTGCTTTCAAGCAATTCTCCTGCCTCAGCCTCCCAAATAGCTGGGATTACGGGTGCCCACCACCACGCCCGGATAGTTTTTATATTTTTAGTACAGGTGGGGTTTCACCATGTTGTCCAGGCTGGTCTCAAATTCCTGAAGTCAGATGATCCACCCACTTCAGCCTACCAAAGTGCTGGGATTACAGGCATGAGCCACTGTGCCCGGCCTAAAATGGTTATATTTTAAGTAATTAAGTTTTGAGGCTATTTTTATGCAGCAGTAGATAGTTAAGATACTATCTCCAGTAAAAGCCTGGATCTTATGTTGTTTATGTTCCTCGTTCCAGCATTGCTAATTTCCCCTCCACGGTTCCTCTAGCTTCATATCCTGGTTCTGATAACTCCAACCAATCTGAGAGCTCCAAGAAAAGCATATCTGTAATTTTGAAATTTTGTTCAAGATCCCAGATTTCAAAGTAAACATTTTCAAGTCAAATAAACTTAATAAATAGCAAAAACTATTCTTTCTGTATTTTGAAGACACCAAGAATAAAATAATAGTTAATAACTTAAGGACTCCAGTTGTAATTGTCAGAGTTACATTATTAATTACCATGCTAATGTGCATCCCCAACTATAAGGATCCCACTTTGAAATTTGGCTTTATCCTCTAGTGAAATTTATTTTTTAATGATTATTTTCCTGGTTGGTATATCCTTAGTCCTCGCACAACGTTTAGCCACTGCTTGCTTCTTTTCTGGCTCTTCTTTCTCCTCCTAATCATTCCCTGAAGGTCCTCTCTAAATCACAGCAGCATTACTTGATTTCATTCCCACAATTTCAGTGATCCCTTTTGTACGTATCTAGCAAATGGGCTCAATAATAGTTGTTGAATAACTAATACTGCCTGCTCAGCTCATCTTCAAGACCCAGCTCAAGTGGTCCCTTTTGCATGAATACTGCCTTATTCCTGCTATTAAATCTGACCTCCCTTTATTTGAACTCACATAGCTCTGTGTTTGTATTTTCTAGAAATTATCAAAATTTGCCTTGTATAGGAGGAGCTTGTGAATACGACACCTTTCCCTACACATTTCTAATCTTAAAGACAGGTTCTGTGTCCTTGGGGACTTCATCATGAACACTCCTTCTTAGTCTTATTATTTGGTCATATTAATTTTATTTTTATTTACATTATGATTTCCACTAAGCCCTGGTTAGAAGAATGTTTCACAGAAATCATAATTCAGGCATTTTCTGCAAGTCATCTTTATTAAGAAACTAGAGAATAAGAACTTCTTCTACTTAGAAGTAACAGAATGCTGACCTTTACAGCATGTCATCCTGAAAGATTTTATCAGTTGAGAAAGTAGACTGAGTCCCTGAAAGTTAATTATGTGATTCAAGTCTTTCTGAATTCATTTTTTGTCCACTTGAATTCTTGTGTTAAGACATTTTTTAACTTAATACAGATGAGCCATTGCTTTCTCTGTCTAGTGTCCCTAATTTAACATTGTGTCACTTTAAAACCTTCATGAAAGCTTTCAAGTTCACCATCAATCAGGCTTATCATCTTGATAAAAAAAAAAAAAAGCTGCTTAATTGTGCCATTTTGTCTTTATTTATTTGGCATGATCCCAATTCCTTACTAAAGTTATCTCTGGGAGTAGAATGATAGAGGCCAAATGCTGAGAAGGGTAGCAGGGAAGGGGGGATGAAGGGGTGATGGTTAAAGGGTACAAAAATACAAAATACAATTTGATAACATGAGTTAGATCTAGTATTTGGTAGCACAAAATGTTACCGTAGTTCCAGAGTTAACAGTAATTTAACATATATTTTTTAAAATAATTGAAAGAGTGGAATTGGAATGTTTCTAACACAAAGAAATAACAAATACTTGAGGTAATATATACTGCAATTACCCTGATTTGATCATGACAAATTGTATAATTGCATCAAAACATCACAGGAACCCCACAGATATTTACAACTATTATGTATCCATAATAATTAAAAATAATAAATTTTCAAAATTAAAAAAAGTTACCTCTGGGAAAGTAAAAAGCTAAGTGTTTTCTTAAATCTACACTAATTAGAATGAATACCCTTTCAAATATTAACATATAGCCAACAATGCAGGATTTTAGAAAACAAAGATAATTATCACTGATTTCCCCTCTCTCTTTTCATAAGAAGGTAAAATTATGGAGTAAGATAACAAGAAAGGGAACTATGGCATGCAGCATTTGATTACTCAAAGTACCAAACACCAAGCTTGGTAGAATAAACAAGTCAATAAATGTGTTACACTGTATGTGAGAAGAGATGGATAGAGGGCGAAGATGAGAACCCCCATTTTGGAGATGGAGAATGTGAGAACTGCAAGATATTTAGGTAGACATATTAACTTAGCATGGTAGGCCCAACTGGTAGTGACCTTGGACACTTTCAGGAAGGGCTTAAAATGCTGTAAATTAGCAACACAAGATAGAGAAAACAAAGGCTTCTCTGTATTAAATAGAAAAAATGTCTTAATACCATGAGAATTCCAGTGGACAAATAATGAATTTGGAACTAAGATTTGAATCCCATATTAATAATTAGCTTTCAGGATTTTAAGGCTTGATGATAGGAAGCTCAGGCTATATGTGCTAATACAAAAGTCATCAATGTAAAAATTATATTTTAAGGACTCAGAATGGGTAAATATATCCAGGGAAAACCTATAGCAGAAGAAAAGAAATGTTGGAGGAATTATTTTATTTGATACATGCCTGAATGCTTTAGTAGGGATGGAAAATAGAACTCTGTCTCAATACAGAATATGATTCACTCAAGACCGAAGAAATGATGAATGCTATACATGTAGAATAATTAGATGCATGCAAATATTTTCCCAGCTTAGAGCAGAAATAGTCCATAGTTTATCTATGCAAACAAAACTAAGCATAGCTAGAGGGGAAGTAGTAAAGCAGTATGTTTGTGATATTTGTGAAGGAATGAATGGGAGAATGTTAAATTTTGTGCCTGGAATCTAGAGGCCTACACAATCAAGTCTGTTTGTCAAAGCTTTCTTCTTTTTTTTTCTCCCCTTGCCCACTCTCCTTAAAAGGTCTCTCAACAACTGAATTGTAAGAGTTGGTCCCTCCTCTTCTGTACTTTCTACCCTATCCAGCTGCTAACCATTATGTCAAGCTTCTAAGAAATACAACAAAATTAATATTCCATCCAAACACACTTGCTCCATTTCTTATCACACTGTCTACCCTTAAACCCTGCTGGGGTAAGCATGACTTGTAATGAGAAAGACCTTTTTACCCATCCTCACTTTGCTATTACGGCAAAGCCAGATTTCTCTTAGGGTCCAGGACCGCAAGACTGTGAACACTCACATCTCACACATTACTATTTTTAGTTCTCAAATATTCACAACTCCAGACTGCAGGAGACATTTACAAGACAAATGACCTGGTTTCTTCCACAAACAAGTTTCAAAGAGGGAGAGAAGAAGGACAGAGATAAAGGAAGAACTTACCAATGGAGAAAGATTAAAGAAACAGCAACCACTCATAATGCACAGATCTTGTCTGAATTTCGATTCTACTTTTTGAGAAAAAGCATACTCATATTTATAAGATATATGAGATCATTGGAAATTAGAATTCTGACTGGATAATTGATGATACTAAAAAATGTGAATTCTATTTCTGATGATGGTATTGTGGTTGTTTGTAAAACATTAACTTTTAGAGATATTGAATACAGTATGTTCAGATCCAATTATATTGCCAGGCATTTGCTTCAAAATAGCATGGGATTGGCGGAAGTGACCACAAATTGATTGTTATTGAAGTTGGAAAATGTTACCTAAAAGTTTCTTATATTCCTCTGTCTTTTTGTGTTTGTGGTCTCATTTCTCTTCAATAAAAAATAGATCTGTTATATAGATAGATAGATGGATAGCTAACTAGATTAGATAGATAGATAGATAGATAGATAGATAGATAGATAGATAGATAGATAGATAGATAGACAGAATCTCAGAATAGACAATACATAAACCTAAAAACATATGATTGGGAGATGGCTCAGTAAGGGCTGCATGAGTAGGCCTTGGGAAAACAATCATAGAAACTCTATGGTTTCTGAAAGTCTAAATAGTGTCATGCACATCAATGATCCACTTGCATAATTTCTACATTTCAGACCTATTACACAATTCTTACAAAGATTCTGAAGTGCACTATGACCTTTTCAGATTTGGCTGACACCCCGCTGCACACTTTTTATATCCACTCAAGAAAATTTCCTGATTACAGCCTCTGTTGACCCAGCAGCTTAAGGTAGAATGGAAAGGTAAAGAAGGTTTTTTTAGATACATATGTGGCACCTTTCTGTTAACCACCCATGCCATCAGCCACATGTAAAATGACCTGCCTTTCCTGTCTTTCATGAAGTATATATTTGAGTTTTCGCCTCTTCTCCATATTTAGTAAGTTCTGTGCATGAAAAGGAGGCCATAGGCTAAATTACATTTCACCATCTCAATTGAAGTTGTCTCAGAAAAAGTAAAAATGTTTTATTCATTATGACTGACTCTTTTATGAAAAACCTTAAGTTCAGTTTCTAATATCTTAAAAATATCCCCACAGTTTTATTAATCTAAATTTGTTGACTTCATTTCTAATGGCTATAACACAAGTCTTCTTCATAACTCATTTTCATTTAGACAATACAGTGCCAATTTCCAACTCTGTAGAACTGACTGTGGACTTTAGTTACTGACTTCACATAACTCTCATACTCAAAGCAAATGTATTTAACTTGGAGTTCCCCTTGTACAAACGCCTTCACCTGAACACAAATGTAATTTCTTATTTATTCAGCTTTATTATTCTTCAGAACATGTTAGAAGTTCAGGCTAGAGGCTAACATGTTTAAGTTTAGGAAGTGGATTATTTCAAATCTTACAAAACAAATGGATTCTTGAAGAAGATGAATGTATAATACAATACGGTAAGGAAACTAGGCCAGGGATAGAAAGATCAGAGAGATCTTATGTCGAGGACATCTGCCTTTTTTTCTTCCTTGTCGAACATCTGAACCTCTTTTCTATGTTTGGGAAATTTTCTGAACCTGAGTTTTGGTAGGAATCAGAGCACATCTTTCACTAAAAAAGCCCACAAAGGCCAGTTCATTGTTTTCCAAGCCCCCGAGACAGCTACTGTGCAGATGTGGATATAGGCTCAGTTAACCAAATGCACCTGCCATGGATCTGGAGTCTGGAGCTAATAATGTAAAAAAGCAGTGACTCCAGGGAATTATTTCTGTTGCAAAAGCAGCAGCACCAGCATCAAGTATCCAGAGGCAGGATTGGCAGTGTTGCCATGGTGACAGGCAGAGCCCATGATAGCGTGGGTGCAAGCTGCAGCATTCTTGTCTGGTGGTGGCATTACTAGTCATCTCACTGGACTGCTTCTCAGAACTAATTTTGTTTGTTTGTTTTGCTTTTCTATTTTTGGTTGTGCAGTTACCTTTTAAACTTGCCCATTCTCCAGGTGCTTCCTTATCTTTGCCAAAATTCTTCAAGTTATCCAATATTTGTTCAATACATCATTTTTCAGCTTAATTCAGCCAAAGTCAGCTTCGGTTGCTGGTAGGGAAAAACTCTGACTTTATAGAAAATGGTACTAGGAGTGGCTGTAGCACAGAACCTTCAGGAAATCTGAGGGATAGGGAGCATCTAAAGAATAGGAAATTGGTAGCCCATGGCCTACCATGACAAAACAGCTAATGAAATTACCATCCAAGTTCCCTTGGAATGAATGAACTACACACCAAAGGCAATATTTTGGGGGTTCATATCAGCAAGGCCAAATAAGGTATTGAATGGCTTCAGGACAAGATAAGGTGAGGGCTTTTAATAGCACTTGTCAGCTGAAAGGGCAGATGAGACACTCAAACCTCAAATCCTTGTCTCAAGGCATGGACCCATGTCCATAGTCCTGGCACATCATCTCCTCCTCCACCCATAGCTATGTGGTTCATGAATGACTCTGCTCAGCGTGCTACTGTCAGTTGGAAGTGGACTGCTCCCGAGTCACATCCTCTGACTTAAAAAGCAGTGGATAAAGAAAGTCTAATCAGTTGACAAAACCTTGGACAGTAGATGTCACTGTCCTCTTTGCCTCTAAAGAGGTAGCCTAAAATCAAGATCTATACCAATCTGTGAAGATCTAATAGTTTGACTTGATGGTCAGGAATTTGGGGGATGGGAGTAGGGAAAGAGAGAGGATTTCTGACAAAGTTTGGGAAAAAGTTATAAGTACATCCAGCCTATGAAGATGGGTATGTATCACATGAATTCTCACCAAAAGCCTCCACTCTGGAAAAGGTGTTTCATAATTAGGAGAAAGTTGAATCACTCTGGTTCCTTCACCAGTTGCCCCAGTGTTTGCTTGGTGGGCTCAGGCACAAAATGATCAGAGTAGCTGTATCTGATGACAATTCCAGTATAACCATCCATTCCAAAACTTGGTGGTTTAAAGCTATGGACAAGGGAAAACCTGCAGGAATCACAACACGTGCACTTGCTATGGTTTTTCAAGGTCCTTCTTCCTGGGGTCAGGCCTTTGATTCAGTCAGTAGATCCCAGGTCTAACACTACCTCAGATCTATGCATGAGATTGTAACTTTTGTGGAGGGCAACTGCCCTCAACTGCCCAATCATTCATTCATGATGCCTTTAAATTACACGGTTTTAGTAGTACTTTTACTAGTTACCAGTTGACTAAGGACACCAAGTCCTGTCAACTATTTTCATAACTCTCTGAGAGTCAGGCCACACCTTGTCCCCTTTCCAAATTTGCCATTCATTAAAATGTGTCTACCTGACTTTACATTAAGTGCTGCCAATGGACTCTGTTGTCTCATGGGTCTTTGCATCCCCACTGCAATAGTGAGCCAGTTTTTTACTGGCAAGTCTCGCCATTAGCCCTAGCCTACTGAGGATGGCCACCTTGAATGCTGTACTGATGTTGATATCACTTGCCAAGTACATTCTCCATCACTTTGGTAAGGGACGTATCCTCTGGGCTTTTCTATGGCACATAATCACCTGATGGAACTTCTAGCCTTGCATAATATATTCATAGGGCATTCATCCTACCATGTTCACATCTCTGAGCCTTTTAATCTCTTCTTACACTATATGTCAAGGAAATTCTGGCATTTCTTCCCTATGTGTCATCTATCACTTTCTGCTTATCCTCACCATCTCCCCAAGTCTTTCTCAGGGTGTTAAGTCACACATCCTAAGCGAGATTTAAATACATTCTCCTCTATCCAACCATTATGTCATGCCCAACCTGATCAAGCACCTCCCAGATCCAAGACCATATGAACCTCCCAACTCCTCCAGGCACACGATAGCAGGATCGTTCCTTACTTGTCAAGCCCAGCATATTACTAGATGAGGTTATAACTCAGCCCTAGTTGTTGTGCTGGTGGAGAGAAGGGAGTTGAGGGTGGATCCCAGGGAAATGAGTGAACATATATCGTCTTGGGAGGGCGAGGCCTCCGCATCATTCTCAAATCAAGGGAGGTACCTACATAGGAAAAGTTAGGAAAGTAGTTAATAGCTAGGAAACATTAGAAAAGTTAGGAAAAGTAAGCCTTTTTGAAAGTTCAGAGGACTCAAGAGGATCTAGGGAATCAAGATTTTTAGGGTCAAGTTCCCAGTTTATTTCAATCAGAGTCCTCATCTTGGCATAGCAGACCTGCCATGTTAGGATTTAGACATTTTGTGGGGTTCAATTATTCTTTGATCCTGGGCCTGGCCCTCAGTTTCTCTCCCCTCCTGCTGCAGGAGATTAGTCTCTTTTATGCTACAAAGGAGGCCCTCTGGCTTTCAAGCTTAGCTTTTGAACGAAGGCTATACTTCATCTTTTTGTGGTATTTTTCCAGAACATCAATCAAGCTTAACAAGAGCCACCCAACTCTATTCTCCTTACAGTTACTGTTTTTCCCATATTGTTCAAACACTGGAAACATCATACCATCCAGTGCATTTCCTTCTGTCTGTCATCCCTGTTCTCTGCAGTTTATACTGTTTGTTATCTTGTGCCGGGGCTTTCTGTGCCGTACCTACTACCAATGATGGGGTCCTTACTGCCTGTCAGGCAGCTTTGTGATCTGGCTCCAAATGCTATCCGTGTGTGTGCTCTCTTGGTCCACTACTGCCACCACCTCTCATGAATTGGACTCCCTGAGAAGCAGATTCTCAGACAGAAATTTGCCTTCAGGAGGTTTAGGAAGTGCTCTTGGAGTCAGTACCTGTAGAAAGAAAGCAGATTGGGCGGAGGAAAAAGTGGAGCAATACTGAAGCCACACCTAAAGCCTCAGCCAACTCCAAGGGAAGTCCCAAGGAAATAATAACCCTTCACAGCAGCCTCAGATGGGTAGAAAAACTATCTCCCCACCAAATTTGCTAAGGGTGCTATCTTCAGCTGAGACCACCTCCAAATGAGGTTGACAGCTGATGCTGCCTGCCATTACTCAAAAAACCTAGGTGAGTAAGTTCTTCATGTCATGTTCTGTACAGCACACCAAAGCAGCCACCAGAAGGTATATGCCTCATACTGGGAATGGGGAGAGTAAAATAGAGCCAAGGAACCTCTTGGCACCTCCACTACTGTCATGAATACTAGCAAAAAAATAATGAAAGACTAGAGAAACCACATATTGACTAGACTATATCAAAACAATTTTAGCTAGCTATATGTGAGTTTCCAGATGATGTCATTTACTCAGGCTACTGACAAAATCTAATGTGCAAAGGTATTTTCACAAAAATACATAGAAGGAGCAATTATGCTGGTTTTAGTGTAGCCGTGGAAGACTTCTCATTCAGGATTTAGATAGACAAAGAGAAGAGGAGAGCATTTTAGGCAGTGATACAGCAGCCCAACACAAAGAAATATGTCATGTTCCATGCACTGTAAAGCGTTCGATATTGAGGTTTTCTTTGCATCAGAAATAAAGGTTTGGAAGGTTAAAACTACAAATGTATTTCCTTTGCACCATGACAAATCAGTCAGGAAGTATGAAGTGGCTACATCGCTTGAGTTGCTGCATATCTTTTGAATAATGACTGCAGTAAATATAAATCAATGTGATCTCAGTGAAGCAATTCCCATTAGACCTTGGATTTATTTGCTGGTATGTTTTCAACCATGACTTTAAATCCATCATAACTACCTTTTCTTGTTTGTCCATTCCTTTAACATGTTCAACATCTAACTCCAAAAGATCTCAGTTAATAGGAAAAAAATGCTACATCATTTCTTGTGTACTTGACCCTGATCATGGTTCAACTTAAGATATGTCTGTCATTGACCTATGCTGGTGTCCTCAGGCCATTATTTCTCTCAGTTCTGTATATTGTCTTTTCTCAACAGGGAGTCCGATGTAGAATTCTCCCTTATTAATCATTCTATTGCTAGCTAATGTGTCTGCTCAGATTCACAGGAGTTCTCAAGCTGGTCACAGTGGTGACGCAATGGCTTTTGGTGAATAATTTCAGGCTCCCTGGGAGGGCACTGCATGACCTCACATGCCATCTGCCGAGCCATCTGTGTCTTACTTTGGATCCTAAATAAAACCAAGAGTTCCTACTGACTTATTATATGTGCCATTCTTTCAGCAAGCATTTATTGAGTGCTTACTGTGTGAAAGGCAATCTACAAGGTGATGTGGGTTTAAAAGTTACACAGAGAAGAGCAATAGGAAAGCAACTAACTATGAAACAATTTCATAAGTGATACAGAGATGTATGTGCAAATTCTAAGGGAAGAATTTACACATTGGCAAGAATGTGCATAGGATTTTCTTCATGTTAAAATGTGTACAAACAAATAAACATTTCATTCAGCTTTTCAAAAATCAGGAAAAGGCATATATATATATATATATATATATA
>NW_016808026.1:2980615-2999228 GCF_001698545.2 Rhinopithecus bieti
TTTTTAAAAAAGATATTCCATATAAAACCAAAATATTTTGGCTCATAAAAGAATTTTATCAATCAGAGCTATTCAAAGGCTACCTTGATATGGTATTGAGATCCTTTAGTGAAGGTATTCAATCTAGTAGCCACTCAACCAATATTTTTTGAATTACTGTATGAATAAATAAATGACTATTTGCTACAGTCTGAAAGTTTGTGTGCCCCCAAAATTCACAGGTTGAAATTCTAAGCCTCAGGTGCTGGTGTTAGGAGATGAGGCTTTAGAGGGCATTAGGTCATGAAGGCAGGGGCCTCATGAGTGTGGTTAGTGCCCTTACAAAAGGAGCCTAGGAGAGCTCATTTTCTTCTTACACCATGTAAGGACAGAGTCTGTGTCTATAAACCAAAAATTGGTCCTTTATAAACACTGAATTTTCTGTTGTCTTGATCATCATGGACTTCCCAGCCTCCAGAAGGGTGAGAAATAAGTTTCTGTAGTTTATAAGCTACCTAGATTGTGGTTTTCTGCCATAATAGCCCAAATGGACTAAGACAACATTTATTTGGGTTCTTAATAGAAGACAATTACTATACTTCCAAGATTTTTTTAAAAAATTGATGAACTCTGAAGATTCTTTCCGACCACTAAGATTCTATGATTCCCATAAACATTCAGTATGTTCCTCAGACCTCTCAGTTACAAATCAGGATGGCTTTAAGGAACTAGTTGTACAAGATGCTTAAGCAGTCATATGACTAGAAATATTACATTCCCAAGGGGGAAAATCATGAAGGATCACTGTCTGTCAGAAAAGTTTTCAGCTGCTGGCAACAGAAATGTCTGAACAGAGATGATTAAACAAATGGGCGCTGAGTGTTTGCAAGGCAGTTGTTGTCAGTGCCGATGTCTTTCAGTTCCACAGGGGCTTTTGCTCATGCCTGGCTGTACATTAGCTGCTGCAGCTCCATCATCAGCTTTCATGACTAAGTACTTTAGAAGGAGGAAGTGGCAATGCCTGCATCAGGAAAGCAAAGGCTTTCCCTGGAACCTTAGCGCAGGACTCTGCTTCTATTTCATGAGAACCCAGAGGGCCGTCGGGGAGCAGAGTGTTGAAATAGAGGTGGGTCAGCAAACCAGAAGTGTCTGCCTCAGCTTCCCTAGAAATATCAGTTGTAAAACATGGCCCTCCAGCAGTAGATGTTTGCATCTGCTGATTAAGAAAGAAGGCAACCAGCAGCCTTCTCACAGGTTCAGGTTCAGGTTCAGGTCCTTGCGGATGTGCTATGTTCATTAACATTTCCTCTAAAGACAAGAGTCCAGGGAGTATTAGCTCCCAGCCATCTCTGTGATTGGTATTGCTGTGTCAGGTAAGTGTGGGGAGTTCCTGTGAATGAATTTTGAAAGTGAGTGCAGTACTTCACATCAGCCTTACCTCCTTAGTAGTGGAAAATGGAATACATCAAAAAAGAAGCATCAAAATCATGCTATCTTTAATTTGGAGGGGAAAATGATGAATTTATTTTAACTTCCAACTGGATGGAATTTCTGACAAGCTTTATTCAGTGTCTGCTTTAATGGCAGGGAGCTTACTATCTCACAAAGCTAAATCACTATTTTGTTGGAATACTCTTTAAAACACTTTTTATATGGAACTGAACCTGGCAGCCTCTTAAATTCTAATTATTGACCCTACGTATTTTTTCCAGAGTTAAGTTAGATAAATCCCTATGTCATGTAATATCACACAAATATTTGAAGTTATTGTCCATGTTCTCACTTAGGCCACTTCATCTCGTTTTCAAAGTAGTTGTCATTTAGTAATGTGTACCCTAACATACTATGCTCTGACAGTGTCTTTCTTAAATTAGAAAAAATATGTACTGGCATCCAGAAGGAAGGGTACTCTATAGATATGATAAGAACATGGTCTGATTCTTTTTATTTTTATGTTATCATTTGTGAGACACAAGATTACATTAGTTACCCAAACTCTTGTTTGATTAGTACAGTGTCAGTTGCAGAGCCCTGTGTCCTGACTCCGGATGCTTTCCTTAAAGATGACTCAATCCTTCAATTATTTCATGTGTGCTATGTTCAAAGCACTTAGGGATTTTTTTTTCCAACTCCTCAAACTTATCCGCTTATATAATCACCTATCCCAATGCTGCTGTATTTGAGTGTATTTATACCATCAAACATCTTGTCACAAGTCTTGCTGAAATCCATTATACTATATTAATATATTTTTCTGTAAGTAGGCATTTTTTAATGAATGAGGAAATAAAGTTTGGATATTTTTATGGAAACGATATAAAATCCATTAATCTACACAGATTCTAGAAAGTTCCTCAAGATAGCTGATTAAAACCTTGAGATTAAATATACTATCAAGATTATTAGATATTTAAACAAGAAAAACCTGGCATCCTTAGCTGGAAAATTAAAAGGAACTATCCTGAATAGATTCCCTTTTATTTTTTCAAAAAGTATCAATATAGGCAAAGTAAAAAGAATTTTAGCACATTAGAATGTAGCAGGTAGCGGAGGCTGAGGCAGGTGGATCGCTTGAGCCTAGAAGTTCAAGACCAGCCTAGGCCACATGGCAAAACCCTATCTCTACAAAAATACAAAATTTACCAGGTATAGTGGCACTCCTCTGTAGTCCCAGGTACTCGGGAGGCTAAGGTGGGACGATTGCTTGAGCCCAGGACGGGGAGGTTACAGTGAGTCAGATTATGCCACTGCACTCCAGCCTGGGCAACACAGCAAGACTCTGTCTCGAAAAAAAAAAAGAAAAAGAAAATAGCAGGCGTGGCATATAAAGATGAAGATTACAAGGCCTTTGTTCCTAATGTGAAAAGTACTTCTTTAAATACAGAGAGCAATCACTTTGATGATCATGATACACAGGGCATATTAAAGAAAAAGAACAGATAGCAGAGAGAACAAATAAATTATCTGTCAACATTTTTAAAGAGAAACTTATTAAAAGTTTCACACTCCCAAATTAGCTTTCGAAGTGTACAGGTTGAATGTACTTGAGCAAACACTGGCAAATGTTCAGGCATTGTGAAAATTATAAGCTAACTAAATGTATTAGATCTGTGAGACCAGGTGGTAGTTACAGAAATTTTTAAATTAACCCAAGGATGAAATTGTTGAACTGTTAGCCAAAATGGAAAAGCCTTTTTTTATGAGTACAATGATGCTGGAGGATGAGAGTTTACCAATGAGACCTTGAACATGAGAAGAGTCCCACAGGAAACTATGGAAATTACAGCCAATGAGTCATTTCAGAGGCTGGGCCACTGTACACATTACACTTTCTAACCTAAGACAACCTGATTTCTGAAGAGAAATCATGCTGGCCTAACAAGTATATGAATAGAAAGAATAAAGGAAACAAATTCATTCCTCTGTAAACATTTACTAAGTCCCTGCTGTGTCAAGCACTGAGCGACATGCTAGGAATAAAGATATATTTCAAAATATTCCCAAACTCAGGGACCTCAATCTAATATTTGGGGAAAGAAACAAACTGTAAATGATTGGCTGGGTACAGTGGCTCATGCCTGTAATCCCAGCACTTTAGGAGGCCAAGCCAGGAGGATCACTTGAGCCCAGGAGTTTGAGACCAGCTTAGGCGAAATAGTAAGACCCCTGTCTCAATGACAGCAACAAAATTAGCAGGATATGATGGCATGCACCTGTGATCTCAGCTACTCACTACTCAGGAGGCTGACGGGGGAGGATCACTTGAGTCTGGGAGGTTAAGACTGCAGTGAGCCATGACCATTCCACAGCATTCCAGCCTGTGACAAAGAGAAAGAGAAAAAGAGAACTGACATGATTCTACTGAAAACTTTATGGATTTTCAGAATTTATGCCTGTATTTCCTACCACAGTTTATGCCTCAGAGACTGGTGGGAACAGGACACATCCTTCTGTGTACTTGTCTTCCATTTAATTATGGCCAAGGTCAAACTTGCTGAAACTGAACAGGAAAGCAAGCCATAGTCAAGGACAAACAGTATAAACACTAAGGTGTAAGCAGAAAACTTAGTGAGAAAAAAGACTCATGGACAGTGAAGGAATATGACTAAATGGCAGCAGTTACCTTAAAGGAGTGCTGTGATAGAGAGGCCAAGGGAATGCATGGGCAGCTAAGCAGATCTCCTCTGGGTTCCTCTCCTCCCTCTGTCCACACAGGCGAAAGATGTTTTTGAGGTTGCAGGATTATTAACTTCAATGATAGGGCCAAGAACAAGATAATAGCGAAGGTTTCTAAAGAGTACTCTGATATAAGTAAAACAATTCAAGTAGACGGGAAATTGTAACTCCAGTAGCTGAGTTTAATAAGGAAAAATAAAAAAACAGTGGAAACTTGAAAATGCATTTGTCTCTGAGAACAAGGGGCCAACTGCATGCATTAAGAACAGCAATATCCGATGAAGCTGGAAACCATCATTCTCAGCAAACTAACACGGGAACAGAAAACCAAACACTGCTTATTCTCACTCATAAGTGGGAGTTGAACAATGAGAACACATGGACAGAGGAAGGGGAACATCACACACTAGGGCCTGTCTGGGGGTGGGGGGCAAGGGGAGGGAGAGCAGTAGGACAAAAACCTAATGCATGCGGGGCTTAAAACCTAGATGACAGGTTGATAGGTGCAGCAAACCACCGTGACACATGTATACCTATGTAACAAACCTGCACATTCTGCACATGTATCCCAGAACTTAAAGTTATAAAATAAAATAAAAAGAACAGCAATATCCAAGCTGACCTGCCCCACCCACCCACTGAGCAGCCGACACACAGGCAAAGCTCAGACGTGGAGTAGCAATGCGTGAAACAAATGCACTGTGCTTTTGTGAACTAGCTCCTGTCAGAGATTTACAAATAATGCTGGCTAAAGGAATCAGTCAGGCAAGAATAGGATACTTCCTTCTCGTTCCATTGGAATAAGTCTATGGAAAGTTTTAAGTGGGCAGAATTTGAAAGTATCATATCTATATTAAAATAAAGGGAAAATCCACAGAATTCTTGTGTACCTGGTATGGGTTACGAATGTGCTTCATGAGCCTGAATTAAAGCTTCACATTATATATTCTTCTATACCACATGTATGTATAACTAGCAAAGAGAAAAATGGTTTAATAATTGACGTATTAGTACTCCTTTACAACTTTAAGAGGTAATGCTAAGGAAAACTAATTTCAATTTATCCCCTCTGGACTCATTGGTCTAAGGGGAAGGATAAATAGCCCAGTCTAAGAAGAAGAATAAATATGTATATTCTCTCCATATACAATATCAAGTCTTTCCAGAAAGATGGTCCTATGCCTGAGCCCTGGTATTTTGGGGAAAATATATAAATATAATCATCTTAGGGGCTTTCAGATGTAGGTTCAGAGGAAGCACTAACTCCATGGTCATAAGGGGGGCTTCTTGGACCAACAACAGAGTTGGACAAGCAAGGATCCAGTTTATGAATTGTGATATATTTTTTGTTGTTAGAGGACTAAAGATATCCCCTGGGGTAAATTTACCTCCGCTCTAGTGTGTATTTAGAGTAACATGGCAGAAAGGAGGAGCTGTGGCTTGAATTTGAAATGCAGATACCAAGCAGGGTTGATAATAGGACACGAAACAGAAACTTCTGGAATTATCCCCACCTCACCACAATTATAAATAGGAAACTGTACCATGACTGAGAAGAAGGGATTGAAATCACAGATGGGGTTTGCGAGTGAGAGGAACTGGGTAATCCACCCAACTTACTAGCTCTTAAATCACCAACTAGTTGAATATGAAGACAGTTCCTGCATATTCACTGTGGACGGTTGGAAGCTAAATGAGTTTGTGCCAACTGCAATTGTTCTGGATCTGAAATAGTGTCTAATATGAGGATGATATTTTAAATCTTAACAGAATGAGATCACTGATCAGGAAAATAAATTCTTGTCTTTATTTTCCTGTGTTAAATTTTTGAGTAGGTAATTTATTCATACATTTTAAAATTCAAAACAAATAAAAGAACAGATAATGAAAATGCATCCTTCTATCTCTGTTTGTTCCCCAGTCACTGATTTACTTTTCTTCAGGGACACCACCCTTATCAGTTTCTCACGTATTCCACCAGAGATTTGTTATGCTTAACACTATACTTGTGTTATACAAGCAAACACTCATTATTCTTGCCTTTTTTGCATAAATAGTAGTATATTACACACACTGTTCAGCACCTTGCTTTGACAACATATGTATCTTAAAAAACATTCCAATTCAATACATAAAAAGTATCTCTATTATTTTCAAATGACTGCTCATGGTGCTACTGTATGAATGTACTTTTCTATATTTAATTTCTTTCATATTGATTGATATTTAAGTTGCTTTTGTTTTCTTTTTGTTTGCTTGTTTGTTTGTTTTGAAACAAAGTCTCGTTCTTGTGCCCCAGGTAGGAGTGCGATGGTGCAATCTCAGCTGACTGCAATCTCCGCCTCCTGGGTTCAAGTGATTCTCCTGCCTCAGCCCCCCGAGGAGCTGGGATTACAGGCGCCTGCCACCACGCTTGGCTAGTTTTGGTATTTTCAGTAGAGACAGGGTTTCACCATGTCAGCCAGGCTAGTCTCAAACTCTTGACCTCAGGTGATCCACTGGCCTCGGCCTCCCAAAATGTTGGGATTACAGTCATGAGCCACTGCACCTGGCCTGGTCTTTTGTTATTACAGTTATAATGCTTCAATGAATATTCTTCTATATACATCATTTTACATAGTGCAAGTACATCTGTAAAATAAATTCCTAGAAAGGGAAATGTGGGCCGTAGTACAAATGCACTGTCATTTTGATAACCATTGCCAAATTACATTCCATGGAAGTTGTAAGAATTTGTATTCCTTCCATCTTTAACATAATGTTATTAAAAGTTTTGATATCACTAGTCTTATATATTAAAAAATAGGATCTCAGATCGGCTGTAATACATTTCTCTCATTATGAGTGAGATTATCTTTTCATACATATAACAATACTTGTATGTCCATTGTTGGGACATATTAGGCCTTCCACATAAAAATAAATGTATACATATATATTATTCTCATTCAGGTTATAGGAACACTTTTCTAGTTAAGGCAGCAAGGCAGTATCAACAATGTGTAGTCTTGTGCAGAATGTTGTTCAAATATACAGAATCTCTGATCCCAATATATGTGCTTAGGAAATAAACTTCACAACTACTATTGTCTATGAATGGGTTCATAATATGAATATATATAAAATGAAACTTTTATTTGTTCTCACCTTCAAGCAATGGATGTAATGGGACTATGGAATGGATTAAAATTCTCCCCACTCTAAAATGTTAGCAGGTTTGAGTCTATTAATAGAACCTTTCTTTGGTGGCCTGTCTTACAGATCCTTCCTATATGATGCTATCTCTGTAGTCACTTGCCTCCTACCAGATACGACCAAGGAATATAAAAAAATTAAGCGAAGGAAATAAATTTGATCTATAATTCCCCCCCCACTCCAGGTATATTTTTTCATAACCATGGAGGTACTACTCTATAAGACTTGAACATTTCTTTGTTGAAGCCCAAGTGAAGAAAGTAAAAGTGAAGCTTACTTATTTAGTACATTTATACAAAAAAAAAAAAACTCATAAAATTGAAACAAAACTTTCAGAAAAAACAATAATCAAACACATAAAATTTCTTATTGATTAAACTAAATCAAGGACTCATGACTTTTGATTCATCAAAATATTAAGTAAAATGAAAATTTCCTTTCACCATACAGAAGACATGTAATAGCTTAATTATACAAAAGAGGTAATGCTTCAGAGCCCAAGAAAATATAATTTTATGCCTCCAAATTACTTGATATTAAGAAATTTTACTTGACAAAAAGCTAACTTTTCTGGTATGGATCCCTAATCCTATTCCTTATAAGCTACTATGATCATGGCTGTCATTGTGACTTAATTGACCCAAATTTCCCCAGCTACAAATAATTATAGGACATGGAAAGAAAACCCATTCCTCTTTAAAGCATATCTGGAAACTACTAATGAGGATTTCTGGAGAAATGAAGAAAACTCAGCACCCATGCCAGAAACCAACCATGGGTTTTAATGTGAATTACATCTAATCACATACCTGCACAGCATATATAGGTGTAAACTGAGCTTTATAGAAGTGGTATAGTTACTGGGTAAGTGAATCTATGAGGAAAAACAAATTTTAATGTTAATTGGTGTGTATGGCACCTAAGTCAACCTCAAGGTGCCTAATATGAGGACAGAATTATAAAGTACACTAGATCTCGTCCAACTGTGCCTAACTATAAATTAAATGTTTCTTTTAACAGACATAAGATTTAGTAAGAATTTGCTAGTACCCTGAGTGATAGTGAATTCAAAATGAATTCCATTTTAAAATAATCTCAAGTCAGGTAAATAATCAGTCTAATATAATTGAAATCACAAATGGGGCCAGACGCCATGGCTCATGCCTGTAATCCCAGCACTTTGGGAGGCCGAGACAGGCAAATCATTCAAGGTCAGGAGTTCAAGACCAGCCTGACCAACATGGTGAACCCTCTCTCTACCAAAAATACAAAAATTAGCCAGGTGTGTTAGTGTACACTTGTGGTCCCAGCTACTTGGGAGGCTGAGGTAGAAGGATCCCTTGAACCCAGGAGGCAGGAGTTGCAGTGAGCTGTGATCATACTACTGCACTCCAGCCTGGGCAACAGAGTAAGACAATGCCTCAAAAATCAGTAAATAAATAATAAATGGGAAGTACATAGATGTTTTAAGAATAATATCCTGGGAGAGGAGACATGGCAAGGTGAGTATGGAAAGAAGACAGAATGACACAGCAGTGCTGGCTTTGAAGATGGAGTAAGAGCCACCAGCCGAGGAATGTGTGTGGACTGCAGAAACTGGTGGCTCTCTCCTAGAGCCACAAGAAGGAACACAACCTTGAAGGTGCCACACCATGATCTTAGCCCAGTATGACCCATTTTAAACTTCCAACCTCCAGCACTGTAAAATAGTGAATTTGTGTGGTTTTCCTCTGCTATTACTGTGGTAATTTATTACAACAGCAGTAGAGAACCACTACAAAACCTTCAGGAGGGGTAAAACAGCACAGGCGTCATCAACTCATGCATTCACTTCAATAATACAGAAAATTGTTCAAGGTGAAGCATTGTGTTGTGTTCCCTGCTGGGAATGAGGTAGGGAGGCATTGAGATGAAAGTTGTGCCTGGTGCCCATGAAGGTAGGTAATGAACATGCAGAAAGAGCAGCGAGAGGTGGAATCCAGAGTGGGACCAAGAATGAGGGACTGGCCGGGCACAGTGGCTCAGCTTGTGATCCCAGCACTTTGGAAGGCCAAGGCCAGAGGATCACTTGAACCCAAGTGTTCAAGACCAGCCTGGCAACACAGTGAAACCCTTGTCTCTAAAAGAGAGAGAAAAAATAAGGGACATTGAGTTACATTGAGTCCTCTTTGGCCAAAAATATTGCAGTGAGGGTCTGTTTCATCCCTTCTCTCCCATCTCAGAGAAATGGAGGCTACTGCCAGTCTCACCTGCATTCTGGATTCAGTTTCAGGACCTTTCCTCCAGTGATAAATATGCAATGCCTTAGGGGAACCTCAGCCAAATCAATAAACTTCAACTGGCAACAAGAGTGTGCATGTGAGGTGACTGCACTTTTTTTTCCTCCTGCCAAACCAGAATTAGCCGGTATAGGAATGAACGAGCAGGAAGATTGGAAATTGCTCCGATTGGAAGGAAGCCCAGGTTAGGTTTGGGCGCCTCCAAACGCTCCCTTTTTAAACCCACCTGGAGTGAGGCGTCTAACTTTCAGCTCCACCAAACTCTCACCTGGCCTGGCAGCGAGCGGCAGAAGAGCAGGGGAGCCCCTCACCCAGCGCACCGAGCCCGGTGGAGAACTGAGCCGCAGGCACCCGCATCTCCAGGATGATAGGCGACATTGCAACAAAATCTCTACACCTAGCAGCTCAGGGGGCTCCAAGCAGAGAAGCAAGTTTGAGGATCTAGGCGTGGAGCCGAGTGAGTCCGCAGCCCAGCGAGCCTCGGGCCGCCCTTTCATCAGCTTGTTCATTAACACCTGTGGGTGCCTCCGGACTGCAATCATTGGAGGGCTCGTCAACTCCCTGGGCTGGGTGTTGAGTGCCTACGCTGCAAACGTGCATTATCTCTTCATTACTTTTGGAGCGGCAGCTGGCCTGGGCAGCGGGATGGCCTACCTGTCAGCGGTGGTCATTGTGGGCAGGTATTTCCAGAAGAGACGCGCCCTCGCCCAGGGCCTCAGCACTAAGGGGACCGGATTCGGTATGTTCCTAATGACTGTGCTACTGAAGTACTTGTGCGCAGAGTACGCCTGGAGGAATGCCATGTTGATCCAAGGCGCGGTTTCCTTAAACCTGTGTTTGTGGGACCCTCATGAGGCCCCTCCCTCCTGGGAAAAACCCAAACGACCCAGGAGTGAAAGATCTGCGCATCCTGCCTGCGCACTCCACGGAATATGTGATGTCAAATGGACAGCAGGGAAGAACAGAAGAGAAGGACGGTGGGTCTGGGAACGAGGAGACCCTCTGTGACCTGCAAGCCCAGGAGTGCCCCGATCAGGCCGGATCATGGGCTCTCTCCGGTTCTGAAGAATGTCAGCTGGCTCACCATGAGAGTCAAGAATGGCTCTGAGGATTGGTACTCAGGCTATTTTGGGACAGCCTCTCTATTTACAAATCAAATGTTTGTAGCCTTTATTTTCTGGGCTTCGTTTGCATACAGCAGCTTTGTCATCTCCTTTACTCATCTCCCAGAAATCGTCAGTTTGTGTAACTTATTGGAGCAAACGAGGTTTTCCCTCTGACTTCAATTAGCAGTAGTTCACATTTTTGGAAAAGTGATCCTGGGCATCATAGCTGACTTACCTTGCATCAGTGTTTGGAATGACTTCCTGTTGGTCAACTTCAGTCTTGTCCTCAGTATTTTTGTTTTGTTTTGTTGTTTTGATTTTTTTTTTTTTTTTTTTTTTTTTTTTTTGGGGGGGGGGGCACGGAGTCTCGTGCTGTGGCCCAGGCTGCCGTGCAGTGGCACGATCTCGGCTCACTGTAAGCTCTGACTCCCGGGTTCACGCCATTCTCCCACCTCAGCCTCCTGAGTAGCTGGGACTACAGGCGCCCGCCACCTCACCCAGCTAATTTTGTTTTTGTATGTTTAGTAGAGACGGGGTTTCACCATGTTAGCCAGGATGGTCTTGATCTGATCTTGCGATCCGCCCGCCTTGTCTTCCCAAAGTGCTGGGATTACAGGTGTGAGCCACCGCACCGCACCTCAGTATTTTTAATTCTGCCATTGATGCACACTTATGCTGGCCTGGTGGTCATCTGTGCACTGATAGGGTTTTCCAGCGGTTATTTCTCCCTAATGCCTGTAGTGGCTGAAGACTTGGTTGGCATTGAACATTTAGCAAATTCCTAAGGCATCATCATCTGTGCTAATGGCATCTCTGCGTTGTTGGGACCACCTTTTGCAGGTAAACTTTCTGAAGTTTTAAGAGCTCAGAGTGCATATAGATATGGTGTGTTATGTTAAAAAGTCCAAGATAAAGAAGGAGGTTTCCAAAAAAAAAAAAAAAAAGAATAAGATCCTGAAGTGTATCCAGCAGATAACTGAACTGTGTTAAGAAATCTACATGGGACCAGGCACTGTGACTCATGCCTGTAATCCCAACACTTTGGGAGGCCAAGGCAGGCAAATCATGAGGTCAGGAGAACAAGACCATTCTGGCTAACATGGTGAAACCCTTTCTCTACTAAAAATACAAAATATTAGCCGGGTGTGGCACGCACCTGTAGTCCCAGCTACTTGGGAAGCTGAGGCAGGAGAATTGCTTGAACCCCGGAGGCGGAGGTTGCAGTGAGCCCAGATGATGCCATTGCACTCCAGTCTTGTCTGGGCAACAGAGCAAGACTCCGTTTCAAAAAATAATAATAAATAAGAAGAAGAAGAAAAGAAATCTTCATGGAGCTAAATCATCTTGGGATATGAAATTTACCTGGTTTTCACTGGAGCTATCTAATCTTTAAAAATTCCATGAAATAAAGAACTAGGTCAAATTGACGTAAATGTTCTCAATGACTGGAACACATAAGAATGAGTAGGCTTAGCTTCAGGGGCAATGAGATTATGGAAATCAATGAGCATTGCCTTAATGTGGTTTGAAACGTGTGAGTCAGTCCACATTTAATTGTAGGTCAGACTTTGCCCATGTTCAAGAGACAGAGGTTGTTAATTGCTTAGAAAGAGCTAGCAAAAGAATAAAATATGGTTTAATGGACTCACAGAAGTACAATGCAGTGTTTCAAAATAAATCATGACATGTAGTTCACAAGTTCATATACAAAGAAGAACCAATAATAGCTACATAGCTAATAATACATTGCCACCCAAGATTGTGCCTTTAGTTATGGAGTATGATTTTTTCCCCTTTTTTATTAAAGCGTAACATGTCTGCAGAAAAATGCAAAAATTTTAAGTGTACACTTTGAGGAAGCATCATGGATGGAACACATCTGTGTAACTACCACTTGGGTCAAGAAATAAAATATGACTACTAACCCTGAAGGCTTCCTCATGTTCATCCCAATTTCCAGCATCTCCTTTCTCTGCAAAGACAATCAGACTTCTATAGATTACTTTTACGTGGTTTTGAACTTCATAAATGCTATTATACACCCAGTATTCTTTTGTATCTGGTCTCCTTTGTTCAATATTAATTTTGTGTGTTTCTTCCATGTTATATCATGTTTTTGTAGTTTGTTGATATCATTTTAATTTTTTTAATTTATTAAAACAGAGATGGGATCTCAATATGTTGCCCAGACTAGTCTCGGACTCCTCGACTCAAGCAATCCTCGGTTTCCTGGAGTGCTGGGATTACAGGCATAAGCCATTGTATTCAGCCTGTTTATTTAGTTTTAAGGTATAATTTTATCAACAGCGTTTCAAATATGTATAAAGAAGTGAGGTCTGCTGAGAATGGTATAATAGCCAGTTGTGAGTTTCAGGAGTTCTAAGTTCATTTTTATTCTTCCCATAACCTGTCCCATTTACCAGCACTATGCTTATATATACACTAGTTCTCAGTGAGTTGTTTTACTTCTCTGGCTGGGAGTCTCAAATCATGGTCAATGCAGCATAGACAGAGAAATATGGCCTTGCTCTAAGAGACTAATATTGTATATTCAACTACTCCTCTGTCTATAGAAAAAGACAGCAATTCTAGCAATTGCTCAATAATAAATGGCAACTCAATTAATGCATCTAATGTTAATATCAGTAACACTCAGAGGACCACACCTTTAAGGTTAGAGTGTAACTTTTGTAGCTAGAGGAAAAGGTTGCTTTTCAGAATGAAATATTAATAGTAGCATTTGGCAGAACTTCTGAAAGCTAAGAGTATAACACTTAGTCTCAACAGGTTGAGAAAAAACAGACTGGCTTCAGTTTTGTAAGTCATCTTAAATTGTATCTCAAATTAATATAAAATGGAGAGGCCATAGAGGTGGATGTTAATCAAACACAGGAATGAAATGAATATCTTAGACAAATTTATAGCCAATGGAAAACTTGTGAATGGAGGACCCTAGACTGCTGTGGAAAAAGCATTCTTGCCTAGCAACTCACAGCCTGGCTGGCTTTGGGCTGGGTGCCTATTTTTAGTTGTCTTCTGTTACTGAGCCAGATGAATACTGCCCCCTCTTTCAGTTTGCTTTGGATAATGGCCAAATGCCAAAATCTACTTTTCCTTAAATAGCATAGCTCCCGTCTGTTCACAATCAACAAGAAGAAATTGAGATGTGAAATATGCTATGGTCTTTTGGTCATTCCTGCCTAATCAGACTCAGAGAGATTTGAACTATTTGTCACGTGATTTTATCTTATTTTTTGAACATATGGAATTGGTAAGCTGTCATTAAGAGGGTATGATACAGCAAGGCTTAATCCATGTTTTCCCCAGGAAAGAATTTATATAACTTGTAACAAGGAAATGAGACAAAAGCACAGGATACTCTGTAGTCTTTCTATCTTGCATGGTATCTTGAGAATTTTTACATGTAGCTATTTTGTCTTCTCTCTACTAAAGAATAGAAGATCCTGTATCACTGCATCAAGTAAGAAGGGAAAAATAGCCATTGGCTGTTGTAGAGTCAATTTTCTCCAGGTTATGCTAGAGTAACAAACAGCCCCAAAATATCAGTAACTTACCGTAATGAGGTTTATTTCTTGTTCATATTAAATGTTGCCTGAAGGTCCACTGTCTCTGCTCTCTGTGTCTTCTCTGTCATAAGTTCCAGGCTAAAGGAGAAGCCCATAGTGGGAGTATGCCATTCTCATAGCAGAGGGAAGGGAACAATGACTGAATCTCACAATTGTTTATAACTTTTCTGTTCAGACATGGCATACATCACATACGCTCACATTCCATTGGCTAAAGCAAGTGATGACAAGTTTGACAGCCAAGGAGCAGAAAGAACAGTGCTCTTACATGGAGGACTAACAAGAAGAAGCCTAGTGGACGAGGACCTCGTGGAGTCACCAGTGAAGACATGAATGGAGATGGAGGCCATTATACTTTGCAAACTAATGCAGGAACAGAAAACCAGATACTGCATGTTCTCACTTATAAATGGAAGCTAAATGATGAGAACTCATGGGGGACAAACATACACTGGGGCCTGTTAGAGGGAGGATGGTGGGAGGAGGGAGAAGATCAGGAAAAATAACCACTGGGTACTAGGCTTAATACATGGGTGATGAAATAATCTGTATAACAAACCCCCATGACACAAGTTTACCCATATAACAAACCTGCATTTGTACCCCTGAACTTAATATAAGGTAAACAAAACAACACACACAAAAAAATTAATTAAATGGTTAAACAGTTAAAAAAAACACACAATTCACCAGAGCTAACATCTCTGTTAATCACCTTGAGTATGAAAGAAAGAGATAGTTGATGAAGGAGACACTGTGTTGAGAACATATCCATAAAATTGAATGGTAAGAGATCTTTTTTTGCCTACCCTTCACCTTCTGAAACAGGGGTTGATATAAAGACATTTTAATTGAATTCTGATTAAATCTCTAAAACAGTTTAAGGAGAATAAGCTCACTAAGCAGAATCCCAAGAAACCTGTGAAGGAAGACTCAAATTATTACATAGTTTTAGTTGAGAAGAACATAAAGGGATGGTGTTAGAAAATACTTCTGATTGACATCTTTTAGTATACTGAAACTTTTACATCCTTCCCTAAATAAATAACTTGGGAATTAATTTGGACCTTTACAAGAAGCAAACATTACACACATTTTTTTTAATCCCCTTATATAATATTACCCTTGGCAGAATATTTGCACATCCTCAGGCTCTAGGCCTTACTCTTAAAACTACAAATTCCAACAAAGAAATGTATCTCACATTCTATTTTGTCCCAATCCCCTTGAAAAGGATTCACTTGTTTTGTGACTCATGTGTCCACCACAAACAAATCAACTATGCCTTGGTATTGGGGTGAGGTCAGAGTCATTGAAACACATACCAGCTTCCATGGAACCATGTAAATAGCAAGAAGCAGTACTCCTAAAAAGCGCCAAGAGGCCAATCCCACAGGTGACCAAGGCAACCCACCTTTGAACTTGATGCTTGTTGCTGGCCTTCCAGCTTGACTCTTGGTTCTTTTTAAAGGAGTTTTCTCAGAGACCCTTTTGTGTTTCTTCCTGTGCTGGGTTGCCTCAAGTGAAATAAATAGCCTCAGAAGTGATTCCTGGATATTCAGCCCCGTGGGCTTGGCCAGGGTCCTCATATAATGACTCATCTATTCCTTGTGATGAACAATTTAAAAAGTACTCCAGACCACTTAATGTATTGAGATATCAAAACTAGGACACATGGTCCAATACATTAATTAATGCATTAATGCATGCATTCATTCAGCAAGTGTTTCTTGAGCACTTTAATACTGCAGACACTTAGCTAGATGAATTATGATTCGTGTGAATATACAGAAGATGTGACCTCATTCTCATGGTCATTACCACAAGATCAATGTATCTTACTCATTTGGAAATGCCAAGTCCTAATGTTGGAGAAGTGACTGTGAACCTGGCCTAACAACTCACTTGTTCTTGTGTAGTCATTTGGAACAACTTTTAAAATAAATTAACTTGGAAAACTTATATCAAGTCATAAAAATGTTTGCAAAATGGATCTAATGGTTTGTATTTAAGATTTATTAAGGAAAACACACAGAAGGTATTTATTATGCCCCTATTTTATTTTGTAAAAAAAAAAAGAAAACTAGAACACCTGACTGTATACAAATGAGAGAATGTTAAGAAATTTGTAGTGTATCAATCAAATATTCTGCACATTTTAAAATGATATGTATGAATATGAGAAATTTTTTTGTCAAGTGGTAAAACAAAAATACAACTAATCAAATCACTATGATAGATATTATTTAAAATTTGATATAAGACCCAAACAGAAAGACAAACAAAAATATAGTCGTGTTTACCATTGTCATGTTCAATCATAATATGCGTAATCACATTGTACCCTTAAGTGACATTTTGGAAAGCATCAAGTCAAATAATATGTAGTTTTCAAGTATGTTGATTTATTTTGACTTTGTATCTTTTTACAACAACATCTCAACACATTTTTGGTGGTGGTGATAATGTAATTAACCACTATATAAGGTAGAGCAATATGAGCTGCTATAATAAATTTTCATGAAAGTGTATATTAGCTCAAATACAGTAGAAGTTTATTTGTTGCTCATATAATGGCCCAACTCAAGTGTTCTGGTTGGTGGGATGATCTCTGCACACAGTTATCTCACTCTGCTGTCTTCAGGAGCAAGATTGTGTTAGTGGCTGCCTTCTCAGCCATAAAGAGGAAAGACCATGATGGAACATGTGGTTGAGTGTTTTAAGTGGTAAAGCTCACTCATCAATTTTGCTCACATTCGACCTGGCTAACTTTCAGGTATTTGACCATATACAATTGCAAAGAGGCCAGGAAATATAGATTCACTGTTTGCCCAGGAAGAAGAGAAAACTAATTTTATTAAAGATCTAACAATCTCTGCCCAAACTCAAAGTTCTTTCAGTTCCAGATAGTGGTTCCTTTATGCAGTTTCTTGATAACTGGGTGTGAAACAATCAATTGTGAGCTGAATTGTGATGAGAGGTGACACTTACAGAGAACTCACTATGTTCCAGGCACTGTTTTAAAAATATATATAAATATCCAATTCTCACAGCTTTATGAGGTAATATTATTTTATTTTATTTTATTTTATTTTATTTTATATTATATTATTGAGACAGAGTCTCCCTCTACCACACAGGCTGGAGTGCAGTGACACGATCTCAGCCCGCTGCAGCCTCCACCTCTCAGATTCAAGTGATTCCCCTGCCTCAGCCTCCCTAGTAGCTGGGATTACAGATGTGCACCACCATGCCAGGCTAATTTTTGTATTTTTAGTAGAAATGGAGTTTTACCATATTGGCAAGGCTGAACTAGTAATCCTGGCCTCAAGTGATCCACCCTCCTTGGCTTCCCAAAGTGCTGGGATTACAGGTGTGAACCACCTGCCCAGCTTTATTCTTTTTATAGAGACAGAAATTCCACGTGTCAGAGACCCAACAGGAAACATCCAAAAGAGGCAACTTAAGAAGTTTAATAAAGAAACTGCTTATTAAAACATAAGAAAGGTTAAAGTTGACACTAAATAGATGGTAAAGCACCCAAGGACTATTGACACTGGGAGTCTTTACAACTCTGGGTCTGAAGAGACAAAGGACAGTTGTAGGAACTTTGGGAACCACAGGTGAAGGAGAAGGCTGCCTGGTGAGACAGCCTTTGGCTGAGGAATTCGGGTATTGCCAACCAATAGGATGGTGAGAAGAAATCAAAGGGATAAAAGCCTACATCTCCCTCTCCTTCCACCCTCTAATTTCATCCTAGTATCTTAGCCACAAGCTGGAGGACAAACGAGCCCATTGATAGAAGTCATCAGGTCTGTCTCAGAAGCACAGAGCATTGTGAAGAACTGCGGCAAGAAGTTCTGGAGCAACAACCATAATCTATCCAACACACTGGTGTTCAGTAACTTACCTGTTATCATCCAGATTATGTAGAGAAACTGGGATTCAAACATGGGCAGTCTGCCTCCAGGGACCTTGAATTTCATCATTATGCTACACTGCCCTTAGTAACGTGACTTTAATAATAGACTTTTCAAATTTATAAAGGATTTACCTTTTTTTTTTTTTCTTTTTTTGGGATGGAGTCTCGCTCTTACATCCAGACTGGAGTACAGTGGCGCAATTCTCGGCTCACTGCAACCCCTGCCTCTCGGATTCAAGTGATTCTGATTGATCTTTTTATCTTTAAATTGGGGCAGGTCCAAGATATTCTGATAATAACAACTGCCTGACTTACTTTGAACCTATATTATATGCTTTCTTTCTTTCTTTTTTTTTTTTTTTTTTTTTT
>NW_016808026.1:2999526-3003083 GCF_001698545.2 Rhinopithecus bieti
GATCTCAGCTCACTGCAAGCTCCGCCTCCCGGGTTCACGCCATTCTCCTGCCTCAGCCTCCCGAGTAGCTGGGACTACAGGCGCCCGCCACCTCGCCCGGCTAGTTTTTTGTATTTTTTAGTAGAGACGGGGTTTCACCGTGTTAGCCAGGATGGTCTCGATCTCCTGACCTTGTGATCCGCCCGTCTCGGCCTCCCAAAGTGCTGGGATTACAGGCTTGAGCCACCGCGCCCGGCCTCTATATGCTTTCTTAAGTGAAAGAGAAATGGAGTCTGGCTAAAACTGGAAGTACTGTATGATTTCAACTATAAGGCATTCTGCAAAAGGCAAAGCCATGGAGACAGTAAAAAGATCAGTGGTGGCTAGGGACTTGAAGGAAAAGAAGAAATGATGAATAAGTAGTGCACAGAGAATGTTTAGGGCAGTGAAACTATTCTATATGATGCTGTAATGGTGGATACATGTTATTATAGAATGATCTCTAAACTACTCTACCCTTTAGTTGATAATAATGTAAAAATATTGGCTCATCAGCTGTAACAAATGTGCCAAACTAATGCAAAGTGTTAATAACAGGTGAAACTAGGTGGGTGGTGACAGGCTGTATGGAAACACTACTTTTTGTTCAATTTTCTGTAAACGTAAAACAGCTCTAAAAACATAAAGTGTATTGATCTTAAAAATGGATACAATTGTGATCATTACGTTAAGTGAAAAAAAAAGCACAGAAAGACAAACATCAGATTTTCTCACTTATCTATGGGATCTAAATATCAAAACAATTGAACTCATGGAAATACAGAACAGAAGGATGGTTACCAGAGGCTGAGAAGGGTGGAGGGGAATTGAGGGGGAGGTAGGGATGGTTAATGGGTACAAAAAATAGTTAGAAACAATGAATAAGACCTGGTATTTGAAAGCACAACAGGGTGCCTATAGTCAGTAATAATTTAATTGTACATTAAAAAATAACTAAAAGAATATAATTAGGCTGGGCATGGTGGCTCACGCCTGTAATCCCAGCACTTTGGGAGGCCGAGGCGGGTGGATCATGAGGTCAGGAGATCGAGACCATCCTGGCGAACATGGTGAAACCCCGTCTCTACTAAAAATACAAAAAAAAAATTAGCCAGGCATGGTGGTGGGCGCCTGTAGTCCCAGCTACTTGGGAGGCTGAGGCGGGAAAATGGTGTGAACCTGGGAGGCAGAACTTGCAGTGAGCCGAGGTCGCGCCACTGCACTCCACAGCCTGGGCAACAGAGCCAGACCCCGTCTCAAACAAAAACATAATTAGATTGTAACAGAAAGAATAAATGCTTGAGAGGATGGATACTCCATTTTTCCATCGTGTGATTAAAAACTATGTACCCACAATAATTTTTGTAATTATAAATAAATAAAAGAAAATAGGTTGGCTCTTGTACACTCTAAATCTATTTCTTATAGCTAATCAAATATTCTACATAATCCGTCTTCTACTTTCTTCATTAGACAATACTTTCTCCCCAAATTTGTCTGGGAAAATCCTATATAGAATTAATAAAAGGAATGTCACTTTGGTCACCAGATCCTAGATAAGAAGGCTTCTTTGAAACTTAAGTCATCTTGAAAAAATGAAAGTAAAGTTGTACTTCTTTATATGGCAGAAACCGAAAATGTAAGTTAAAATTAAAATTAAAATTTTGGGGTAACATAAATGTATTAGTTTACTAGATAGGAGATTAATAGAAAACCTCTATTGAATTTAACAATCATTGTATAGAATTGATGCCAAATTAAAGCTACTGACTGATTCTGCAGCTATAACAAAACACCAAGATTTGATGAGGTATTGTCATCAATGTTCCCTTTATTAACAAAGTCATATTTTGGAAGATTTACCTTTATTAATGATAACATTACATCCAAAATAGACCTTCTTATAATTGCTCCTTCTAATTAAAGTGTGGAATTTCTTTTCAGTTAATTAACCAGCTCTGGGTGAATTTCCCCAATTGTGGATTTTCTCACTGATGAGAAGTATGGGAATGATACTCTTTTTTCTCCAAATATGCTTTTGGCAACAACATTTTAATATCATATGGTGAAATAACATTGTGTACATTTACAAACATTCAGAGTGTGTTATTTCAAAGGGCCACTCGCTTTTCAATTCTAAGTTCAAGCTTAACTGTCCCTAGAAAAGAATTTCAGACTACTTCTATTCTTGTTGGTAACTCCCTGTCTGAATTTCTACAATGTGTGAATCTGCCCTGCTCTTTTTGTGTGCAATTTTAATTAGAATCTTCAGATTCTAAACTTCTCTGGGGCTCTTTCTTATGTCCGTTTTTAGCTCAGGTACTGATCACAGTGTGTGTTTAATGAATACACGTTGTTGATAACGACAGTGTTCAAGTTTTTGAATTCTAAGAAATTACCTCCAAAGTATTGTAAGTGGTGTTACTATTTAAAGAAATCAGTCTCCTGATTCACTGAATAAACCCGGCATCATTACTGCATTGAGGTTTCAGGATATCAGAATCTCTAAAAGCTAATATTTTAAGTAAAATTTTAACTAGGTCATAATCTGTCATATTAGTGTATAGAACTGGAGACTCAATAATAGCAATTATCTTAGGGTTGAAATTTCATATTTAATTCATTTTCATGTTGCCAACGATATCAAAATGAGTCACCACTTATTAGTACTTGCTAAGAACTAATGTACTGTTATATTTATTATGTAAATATGCTATTACATAACAACCACTCTATAAAGGCAACTTCTAACTTTTAATGGCTCCCTCTTTTACTTAGAACAAAATCCAAGCTTTTTGTCCTCTCCTCCTAAACCCTCCTCACTGTCATTTTATGCCGCTCTCCACTTGCTCTTTCTTTTTAGTCATCTGGCCTTTTTAACTGCCTTCAACCACTGTACTGAGCTCTACCTAACCTCAGAGTCTTGGCACATGCTAATCCCAGTGCTTGGAATTCTTTCTCCTTACTTTTCACCAGCTAACTCCTGCTCATTCCTTAAGCTCCGGTTTATCAGAGACCTCTCCTGAGAGTCTTTTCCTAACTCCCTCCCAAATCTAAATGTGGTCCCCCTTTTTTGTGACTCCTGCGACCCCCTCCCCTGACAATACCCATTTTTGTCCTCCATTATCTGTCATTAAAATAGGTAATTACTTATTTAATATATATTTGTATTAAAATGTCTGCCTCCTTCATTAACCATAGTTCCAGGAGGACAGGAGTCATCTCTAATATGAAAGTCACTTAGTATTTATTGAGTGGATGGATTCATACATCAAAAAGGAATTTTAATTATAGCATTAAAACATGACACTTTTTTCTTTTTTTAAATTATACTTTATGTTCCAGCGTACATGTGCACAACGTGCAGGTCTGTTACATATGTATACATGTGCCATGTTGGTGTGCTGCACCCATTAACTCTTCATTCACAATACGTATATCTCCTAGTGCTATCCCTCCCCCCTCCCCCCCACCCCACAACAGGCCCCGGTGTGTGATGTTCCCCTTCCTGTGTCCAAGTGTTCTCATTGTTCAGTTCC
>NW_016808026.1:3005406-3011163 GCF_001698545.2 Rhinopithecus bieti
CAAGTGTTCTCATTGTTCAGTTCCCATCTATGAGTGAGAACATGCAGTATTTGGCAAAACATGATACTTTCTAAATCATTATTGATTGTAAATGACTTATTTCAAAATAGTTATTCTGAAAAATGTCAGAAAAATGTTATGTGTCTACTTAAAATAGGTTCTTGTCTTTTTTATAACTTAAATAATATTTAAATATGTTTCTTTTATTAATAAGTGGTGACCATTTTTCTCATAGAATTTCAAGATATCTCACTTCTAAGAAGCAAGCCTTTGATTTTGTTAAAAGAGACATTGAAGACAATATTTAGACTATCAAACATGAAATACTTCAAAACATCAAGCTTGAAACAGGAAAGGCGGATGGATAGTCTTTTGGGACCATTTACCAAGAGTATCTTTTGTAGGTTATTAACTAATTCCAAAAGGCCTTCTCCAAACGTTCCTATGCCAAGATATGCAGTTTAAAAACAAATCCCACAGGACTCATTATAGCACTCATTTTTATAATTAATGATATATAACTATGAATTGACACTTTGACATTTCATTTCTGATCTTCCCAAATAGATTTAATGTTTCTTCTAGAGTAGACACTGTTTCTTAAATTTCTTTACAATATCCTTAGTGCAGTAAAATGCACATAGATTGCACAACAATCAGTTGCTAAGTAAATTAATTCCTCATTATTTTATTGCACTGAAGGTTCAATATGCAATAACCAGCAGATAGTTTTGTCCCCGTTGCTTTTACTGGGATTAGGAAATTATTCCAGAAAGGAACATGTAGTTTGTACAATGGCTCAGGAAGATAGAGAATTTCCCAAGGAACCTTGCTATTTATTGAATGCCAATTATATGCCAGAGTTTTCACAGACATTTATCTCATTTGATATTCCCAACAATTTTATTAGATTGGTATTCTTTTATTTTCTTCAGTTAAATAAATTGAATCTAAGTTAATTTTTTTAAAGAGACTTTATTTTTAGAGCAGTTTTAGATTCACAGCAAAATTGAATGGGACGTATGGAGATTTCCCATATACTGCCTCTTCATCCTTCCTTCCCTACTAACTCCTGGTAACTACTGGTCCTTTTACTGTTTCCATACTTTCGCCTTTTTCAGGTGTCATATAGTTGAAATCATGCAGTATGTAGCCTTTTCCGATTGTCTTCTTTCACTTCACAATATCCATTTGAGTTTCCTCCATGCCTTTTCATGACTTGATAGTTCATATCTTCTTTATCACTGAATAATATTCCATTGTATAGATAATGCCACAGTTTATCCATTCACCTACTGAAGGACATCTTGATTGCTTCCAAGTTTCAGCAATTATGAATAAAGCTGCTATAAACATTCATATGCATGTTTTTGAGTGGACATAAATTTTTAACAAATTCAGGTAAATACAAAGGAGAACAATCACTAAATGGTGTGGTAAGAGTATGTTTAGTTTTGTGAGAAACTGCCAAATTGTCTTCCAAAGTACCTGTACCATTTTACATTTCCATCTGAAATTAACAATAGTTCCTGTTGCTTCACATCCTCACCAATGTTTGATATTGTCAGTGTTTTCAACTTTAGTCATTTGAACAGCTGTGAATTAGTATCTCATTGTTGTTTTAGTTTCCAAATCAACAATAACATATGATGTGGATCATCTTTTCAAGTGCTTGTTTTCCTTTTGCATATCTTCTTTGGTTAGGTGTCTGTTCAGTTCTTTTTTTTAACTTGTTAATTAAGTTATTCATTTTCCTATTGTTGAGTTTTATGAATTTTTAAATATATTTTGGATAACAGTTTGTTATTAGATTACTTTTGGAAAATGTCTTTCTCAGAACAGATATTTTAAGTTTTAATGAAGTTCAGCTTATCAATTATTTCTTTCATGTATGGGTACCTTTGGAGTTGTATTTAAAATATCATCCTCAAGGTCACCTAGATTTTTGCCCATGTTATCTTCCAGTAATTATATAATTTTGCATTTTAAATATAGACCTATGATCCATTATAATCTAATTTTTGTGAAGGATATAAGATCTTGTTCAAATTAAATCTGAATCTAAATCTAGATTCATTATTTTTGCCTATGGATGCCCAGTTGTTTCATCACCATTTATTTAAAAGACTATCTTTGACATTGTATTGCCCTTATGGCTTTGGCAAAGATCAGTTGACTATATTTTTGTGAGTCTGTGTCTTAACTTTCTGTTCAGTTCGATCGATCTATTTTTCTATTTTTCCACCAATACCACACTGTCATGATTATGTAGATTAACAGTAAGTCTTGAAGTCAGGCAGGAGCAGTGTTCTAAATTTGTTCTTCTCCTTTAATATTGAGTTGGCTAGTTTGGGTCCTATGCCCCTCCATATAAGTTTGAGAATCAGTTTGTTGGTATATACAAAATGATTTGCTGAGATTTTGATTGGGACTGTATTGACTCTATAGATCAAACTGGGAAGAACTGACATCTTCACAATATTGAGTTTTCTGTCTACAAACATGGAATGTCTCTCTATTTATTTACTTCTTTGATTTTGTTCATCAGAGTTTTGTAGTTTTCCTCGTATAGATATAGTACCTCTTATTAGATTTATGCCTAAGTATTTTGTTGATTTCTGTCTTAATTTTTATTATTCTTTTCTTCAACTTACTTTGGAGTTAATTTGCTCTTCTTTTTCTAGTTTCCTAAGGTAGAAACTTACTGATTTTAGATCTCTCTTTTTTTCTAATATATGTATTCAATGCTATAAATTTTCTTTTACTTTCACTGCATCCCACAAATTTTGATGTTATATTTTCATTTAGTTCAAAATATTTTGAAATTTTTCTTGAGATTTCTTCTTTGACCCATATATTATTTAGAATTGCATTGCTTAATCTCCAGGTATTTGGGGATTTTCAGCTTCCTTTCTGTTACTGATTTTTATTTTAATTCCATTATTTTCTGTGAACAGATATTGAATGATTTCTAATGTTTTAAATTTGTTAAGATGCATTTTATAGCTCAGAATGTGGTCTTTCTTGGTGAGTGTTCCGTGTGAGCTTCAGAATAAGTTAATCATTAAGACCAAATAGCTAGTGAGAGTTGTAACCCAGATTCAAACTGAGATTTACTTGATCCCAAGACTACTCTTTCCAGTATCCCATGACACCTTTGAAGAACCACAGAACAGAAACAGCTATGCAATGGTGGTTATGAATGGTAGGAAAGGAAAGAAATAAAAAGAGAAGGAAATAAGGTCTGAATCTAGAAGTTGAAATGGTCATCTCGAGAAAGAGATGCTGTGACTTTTCCTTTCACTCCTGCTAAAATTATGATTATGTGAACAGTGGACATTACAGTAATCCCAGAAACTAAACAATGGTTGATACTGAATTCCAACTGAAAGTTGTCTGTGGTCAGGAAGAGATGTTAACAGTGAAATTCCAGCAAAGGCAGGCAGAAAAGAGTGACATATCAGAGGCACACAATGTAGCTGGTTGGTGGACTGCACATGTAAGCTGTTGTGAACTCTGAGAAGGACACACCAAAACTGGGATGTTGAGGATAAGAGCAAAGGTTTTTGTTTTGTTTTGTCTTTCATATGCCATCAATGGACTTGAGCATTTAAAAAATATAATATATGCTTATTTAAAAATTTCAGAGAGTAGGGAGCAAGATGACAGAATCCCCAACTTATCTTCCCTCCACCACAAGCAACAATCTAAACATCATCAAATGACAAAAATTCCTTTGTGGGAGCTTTAGGATCCATTTAGGAGGTTGTAAAACCCTGATGAAACCCAAGACTGAGCAAAGATGCTATGAGAAGGCAAGCTCATGACCCAGTGGTAGTTTCACTAAATGTGGCCCCAACTGCAGACCAAGGGCAGCCCCAGCTCCCTGTGGACTCAGCTCCAACACCATTTTGCTGCATTTCTGCAGCCATCCCATCTGCACACAGATCTAGGAAGAACTATGCTCTCTGTTCCCGTCGTAACAAGCCCACTCACTATGGACCCTACTGTAGATTCTGAAGTAGCTCTGTAACCAAGCTCCAACTCCACTCTAACAAAGTCCTTAAGGCAGTCCATTGTACCCAGGGACTTACCCAAGGATCCACTCAGGGATCCAGTAAGAGCCTATTGAGGGTCTCTATGGAGCCACATGCATCCACACTCTTGGTATCCTGCTATCTGTAGACTCAATTACAGACCCAGAAGAGTACCACAACCTGGCTCCAGTCCTGCTCAGCTGTGGTCCCAGAGGCAGTCCTGTACACCTGGGATTTGGCAGGATCCACATCTGCTCACACCCTTTGTAATATGCCTGCCAACTGTGTATTCAACTGTGGAACTGGTAACAGCCATGTTGCCCAGTTCCAGCCCCACTTAACTGTAATATTGGACATAGTCCCATCAGTCTGAGGACCCAGCAGGAGAAGGTATTTACCTGCTGAAAACAATCTGTAAAGACAGAAGACGTTTGCTTCTTCAAACGCATAGACATCAATGCCAGGCTATACAGATTGTGAAGAATCAGGCCAACATGACAACTACAAAGGAAATTAATAAACCTTCAATAACTGAGCCCCAAGAATTAGAGATCTATGAATTTCCTGACAAATATTTTAAAATAATTATTTTAAGGAAACTCAGCAAGCTGCAAGAGAATAAAGACAAACTCAACTAAATCAGGAAAACAAAATGAGAAGTTCAATAAAGAGATAGAAATACAAAAGAACAAATAAAAAATTCTTGACTTGGAGAATACAATGAATGAAATGAAAATTGCAATAAAGAGAATCAACGGCAGACTTGATCAAGCAGAAGAAAAGAACTGTGAACTCAAAGACAGCTCATTTAAAATTATCTAGTCACAGGAGAAAAAAGCAAACCTTGGACTAAGAGTCACATCATCAGCTTTCCTGGTTCTCAATGTAAAAACATTAAAACTTCCTTATAAGTGAAGAGATGTCCTTTTTGTCCATCTGCATTTGTAAAAAATAAAATTTCTTGGGAGCTTTGCCCTTTGGGTGACTACATATGTAGTGGTGACCCACTGTGGTTTCTAATGAATCTTGTCAAAGACTTAAGTGGTCCATCACAGTATTTCAGGTGACCAATTATAATGCTGGGTGCAAACAATTACCAACCATAGTGATATTTTTTATATACATCACTTGTTGACCTTTTAACTTGTGAATATAGTTCATCTTCTCATAGCTGTTATACCTGTGTGACTGTCATTAGTATACTTAAGTGTTTCTGCTTGCAAAAATATGTATGTTGTTGCCTATTTTATTGTATAAATTGTCCTATGAAGGGTTCTATCATGTTTTTATATGTTTCTCAATCCCCTTTTAAAATATAAACAAATATGTCTTTAAAAATGTTAATTTATGTTTTCCAGATTATGTTTTTGGGATTTTGATCTTTTAGGATTCCGACATTCAGGATTAATATGTAAGGGATTTTGTCTTTCAGGATTAGGATCGGCTTCCAAAATGGATACATCCCTAGACACATTGAACATACAAAGGCTGTGTCATGAAGAAATAGAAAAATCTTGAATGGACCAATGACAAGTAAGGAGATTGAATTAGTAATTAAAAATCTCGGGCCGGGCGCGGTGGCTCAAGCCTGTAATCCCAGCACTTTGGGAGGCCGAGACGGGCGGATCACAAGGTCAGGAGATCGAGACCATCCTGGGTAATACGGTGAAACCCTGTCTCTACTTAAAAATACAAAAAACTAGCCGGGCGACGAGGCGGG
>NW_016808026.1:3011561-3031567 GCF_001698545.2 Rhinopithecus bieti
CAAAGAAAAGCCCAGGACCAGATGGCTTTACTGGTAAATTTTCCCAAACATTTAAAGGAGAACTAATAACTATCCTCTCTAACTGTTACAAAAAAAAAAAAAAATTGAAGAAGAAAGAATGCTTCCAAACTAATTTTATGAGGCCAACAATATCTTGATACTAAAGACTGAGAAGAACACTACCAGAAAAGAAAATTACAGGTCAATATCCCTGATTAAAATTTCAACAAAATGCTAGCAAACTGAATTTAACAGAGCATTAAAAATATTGTATACTATGGCTAGGCACAGTGGCTCATGCCTGTAATCCCAGCACTTTGGGAGGCCGAGGGGGGTAGATCACCTGAGCCTGGGAGTTCAAGGCCAGCCTGGCCAACATGGTGAAACCCCATCTCTACTAAAAATATGAAAATTAGCTGCGTGTGGTGGTGGGTGCCTGTAATCCCAGCTACTAGGGAGGCTGAGGCAGGAGAATCTCTTGAACCCAGGAGGCAGAGGTTACAGTGAGCCGAGATCATGCCACTGTACTCCAGCCTAGGTGACTGGTGAGTGAAATTCCATCTCAAAAAAAAAAAAGAAAGAAAGAAAGTATTGTAACTGACCAAGTGGGATTTACCCCTGGGATGCAAAGAATTTCAATATATGTAAGTCAAACAACAATATACCACATTAACAGAATGAATTGTTTTAAATGATCTTCTTAGTAGATGCAGAAAATTATTCTACTCAGCAAAGGAAACAATCAACAAAATAGAAAAGCAATCTATGGAATAGGAGAAAACATTTGCAAACTACATATATGATAAAGGGATTTACTTTAATATCCGAGATAGATAAGGAACTCCCATAAATCTATAGCAAATAAGCCAATAACTCAATTTAAACATGGGCAAAGAACCTAAATAGACAATTTTTTGCCAAAGAAGAGAAATGACCAACAGGTAAATGAAAAGGTTCTCACCATCACTAACTCAAGGAAATGCAAATCAAAGCCATATTGAGTTACCACCTCACACCTATTAGGATGGCTATTATCAAAGAGTCAAAAGACAGCAAATGGTAGCAAGGATATGGAGAAAAGGGAACCCTTGTGCACTATTTCTGGGAATGTAAATTAGTACAGTCATTATGGATAACAGTATGGAGGTTCCTCAAAAAGTTAAAAATAGAACAACCATATGATCCAAAAATCCCACTTCTGAGTATATAGCCAAAGGAAGTCAAATTGGTATGTTGAAGAGATATCTACACTCCCACATTCCTTGCAGCATGATTCACAACAGCCAAGATATAGAAACAACCTTACTGCCCACCAGCTGATGAATGGATAAAGAAAATGTGTTGTGTATACATACAATGGAATATTTTACAGTCTGAAAGAACTAGGAATACCTGCCATCTGTGACAACATGGATGAACTTGGGGTACATTATACTAAGTGAAATTAGCCAGGTACACAAAGACAAATATTGCATGATTTCACTTATATGTACAATTTTAAAAACTCAAACTCATAGAAAACAGTAGAATGATAGTTGCCAGGGGCTGGGGGTGGGGGAAATGGGAAGATTTTGGTCAAATGGTATAAGCATTCAGTTTAAGATGAATATTTTCTGGAGACCTAATATAGAGCATGGTGATTATACCTAATAATAATGTATTTTATACTTGAAATTTGCTAACAAAATAAAGCTTAAGTGTTCTCACCACACTTTAAAAAAAAAAAACGCTGTGTGTGATTCTGTGAGGTAATGAATTTGCTAATTAGCTTAATTGTAGTAATCATTTATCAATGCATATGTATATCAAAACATTACATTGTATGTGTTAAATGTATAGACTTTTAATTTGTCAACCATACCTCAATAAAGCTAAAAGGAAGGGGAAGAGTAGAGTAGGGTAAAAAGTAGGCATTGCTTTATTAAGACAGTACTTTAAAAACCCACTGGAAGAGGGATGATTAATTTATTCCCCTGTAAACAACATTTATTACATCAATTGCTTTTTAATCTTAGGTGTCTTAAGTGGAAATTAAAACACTGCCCAATACCTTCAAAAAAATTTTTTTCCAACATAGTGGTAAAGTCACAAGATTAGAAGTACCTATTCTGTAGTTCAGATATTTTCAGATAGCAAGAGGAAGAAATTATGGTAAATGAATTGAACAAAATGACTATATATGAAATCATAAAAGTCACACTAATATGTTTTATTCATATACACATGTGCGTACACATGAATATATGAATAAATGAAATGTACAGTGAAATTCCCAGAAAGTACAACTATCTGGTAGTAATATCTGTATTTGCAAAGATACTAGAATTATTCATAGGGAAATTCTCTTTAATTAAAAAATCCAGCTCTAAAAATTATTTGGTAAATATTCTTTCTGAGTTTCAGGGTGAAAATGCAGAATCCTTTTCTGACTTATTTCAAAAATTATTAGAGGTTTTAAAATGTCACTTCACTGTCTCTACACAAATTGTTATTGAAAATAGAAATTTAAGTGTTGTCACTTCTGCTCTTTGCATAATTCATTATAAAATTCTTCCAAACACATTTTAGAGACCATGATATTATGACAGATATCACCTTCAAGATTTAAAATACATTGCAAACAATTAAAGTATGTTGCTACTAACATATGTAGGTGATTTTTAAAAGATTACATCTTTCTCTTTAAAAGATTTTGGTTACTTTGAACTTTTAAAATGAGTATGGTTTTACAAGAGTTTTTCTAAATTGCCTAAGCTATTAGAATGTGACATTTCGATAACGAATTTTTTTAGATGGAACTTTGTGCTGGCAGTAAACAAGAAAATGGAATAGATAAATGGAGCCACAGAATTTATCAATTTACCAGAGACTCCAAATGTCTCAACCAGAAGGAAACAAGTCATCCATAATTCCTGCTCTCCCTACTTCCGAAAGGACTTATAACGGGCTTTTCTCACAATGTGCTCTAAGGAACAATGTTCCATAGATGATCATTACCAAAAGATTTGGTGGTCAGGACAATTAGGAAAATGCTGCATGTTAGATCCACCCTCTCAGATTCCTCATGCACATTAGCTTAGTAGAGTCTCCGAAAAGTGCTGAAGTTAGGCAGATCTGTTTTGCCATGCTTAATTTTTCCTATATTTATTGGATAATAGAAACCTTTTTTCCCCTGGAGAGAATCTAGTGGTTTCCTTCAGGCCTCTGAATCCAGGTAACAAAAAACTTTTGTAGACAGTTCTTATATAGAACTTTCTATATAAATTTTGTACATATAAAGGGCTTTCTATATAAGCTTTTTCAAGGCTTTAACCTGAGAACTACAACATGAACAACAAAATAAACAAACAAATAACAAAAAACCTAACAAGGGTAAAAAAAAGGTTATAATGTTAAAACATATTTTATTTAAAACCTATTTATGGTTCCAATATTTGAATGACTTCATGTATAAAAACGGTTTATGTTTTGGTAAAGAAAGCAAGCCCCAAATATGAAGGAATACAACAATTACTCTAATTGGTCTTATTTTGACTCATTATTGAAAACTACAGTCTCCGTGGTAAGCATCCAATGAGTTTAATGAGAGCTCCATGTATGTTTTGACATAGACATAAATGGTTTTCATACTGTGTTATCTCATGAATGCAAAGAATGATCCATAGTATAGTGGAGAATTTTCTTTCCAAGTGTCAGTGTTGCTAGATCCTATTTATTCTCATCAAGTTTTTGACAAATTTTTAACTAGTGTGAAAACACATATCACAGCCAGTGTCATCAGAGTGGAATGAGCAAACAAGCATTCCAAGATGTCCTGGCCCTTCATCATTATAAAGCAAGACCAATTTTGACCTGACCTTTCACATTCTGTTCCATTCTGCTTTCTGTGACATCACTCAAGCTCTGAACATGCAAACAGATGCAGAGATGACATTTTGCTGCCAACAGTGACTTTAACAAAAGAAAAGCCAGGAGAAGATAAATATTCTACCTTTAAAGCTATAGCTCTAAAGAATGCCTGTGTTTAAAGTTTTATAAAAAGGTCAACATTTGTTTTTATTTAAGCTTGTATAATTGGGCAATTAATCTAATTGAAGGGACAAAAACATGCAGAAGTCAATGTGTCCCTAATAAATGTTTTAACCAGTGGCATTTGAAGATCTCTGTGAACGAATGGCCCACATCTAATTGGTCATAAAACAATCAGATCAGATCACATTAACTGAGGTCTGGATATGAACCAAGTAACCTGATAATGTAGGAAATAAGCACAGTCGATGAGTTTCTTTGTAGTGGTACACATTGTTTGACATTGCTACTTTTTGAGATAGCACTAAAGTTAGACAATCCTATCTCTTTGCTCCAAAAGCTAGTATTTTTTAGAAATCCCTTTCCCATTGGTTAGTTGTTGGTTTTGTTGCTCAGTAAAGAGAAAAGAAAGAGAAAGAGAAGAAAAGGAGTACAGGAGGAGGAGAAGGATGAGGTTTTCTTTCTGGTAGCTAAGTAACAGTAACAAATTGAATGGAACCATGCTACCTAAACAGAAACAGTATTTCTTCAAAAGGCTCATTCTAAAGAGGGGGGAAAACTTCTCTCCATAAAACCTCAGGAAACCTTTTCCTCACATTTTATTTTTCTGAATAAGGTCTCGTGCTCTGTGGTGAGGACATTTATATCAGTTCTCTTGGAGCTGAGGAAGCATTCAGTTTCCTTTGAAGTACATGGGCACTATTGGAGAGCTGAAAGAATTGGAATAAAAATATAGGCATTATCTGGAAAGAAGGAAGCAGGAAATGATGCTGGCAATTAATATTTCCCCCTAAGCTATATTTTTTAAAATAAATCTTTACTTTGTAATACCAATACTTACACTCCTTTGCATTTATTTCCTTTTGTTTCTCAAAGATCCCATCTACCTTATTTGGACTAAAGAGACCCAGCCAAGGTTTGTTTGCTTTTTGGAAAGGATACTTGAACCACAGTGTTAGAGAAAGAACAGTGCAGTGCCAGCAAGATGATGGCAGCAATCAGGGAGATGGTCAGGACTGCTTGATCAGCCACTCTTTCCTCATGACTTGGTGATTCCTCTTGGTAATAGAATATTTGGTGTACTTGCTTCCTCAGCATACAGTCATTCTTCTGATAGTGACATCACCCTTGCTTTTCATGGTTAGCCTCCTTTCTCCATTCTCAGTCTACCTGGTTACCTAAGGGCTAACCCCACTCTCAGGCACCAAGGGGTTGCACATAATGCAAGCATGGTTAAAGAACCATATTTCTTTGGCCAGAGTAATTGGCTTAGGGACAAGTAAAAATCCAAGTTTTACCAAACAGACCCAAGAAGTCAGCTCCAGGACCTCTTTTCACTGTAGTCAATTCCTTGGCTCTGTGTGGCTTAGAATAACCAGCATCCACTGTGCAAGGAACTTCTCCGAATATAAAGCTATACGGAAGAAAGCATAGCCATCAAGCTAAGACAGAGAGTGCCCATCGACATCGTTTGAGCATCTGAATCTAGTTATGCTTGAAATTAGCATCCTTCTGGACTTTTCAGTTATATGGCCTAATGCATTGCCTTTGTTAGTCTAGGCTTCAGATTCTGACTCTTGCTGTAGATTAACTGACCTAACACTGCAAAACATTGGATGTAAAAGTTTTATTTTTTACTCCTGTAATCCCCGCACTTTGGCAGGCTGAGGCAGGAAGATCACCCGAGGTCAACAGCTTGAGACCAGCCTGGCCAACATGGTGAAACCCTGTCTATATTAAAAATACAAAAATTAGCCAGGCATGGTGGTGCATGCCTGTAATCCCAGCTACTCAGGAGGCTGAGGCAGGAGAACTGCTTGAACTCAAGAGGCCGAGGCTGTAGTGAGCCGAGATCATGCCACTGCTCTCCAGCCTGGGTAACAGAGCCAGAGTCTGTCTCAAAAAAAAAAAAAAAAAAGTAGAAGCCTATAGTTAGCAATGCTATATTATACACTTAAAAACTGGTTAAGAGGATAGATTTCATGTCAGATGTTCTTAACACAATAAAATAAAATAAAAAAAAAAAAAAACTGTTAGAAGCAAATCATATGCCTGGCAGAGAACACTCCATAGAACTATCCTATTTTTAAAAGGCTCTCCCCATAGCCTCAGATACAGAACTGATACACACACACACACACACACACACACACACACACACACACACATATATATATATCCAGAGAGAGGCAAAATCTACAGACAAATTCAAAACTTCTAAATATAACCTGTAAACTTTTTTTACTTTATATTCATGAAAGTATTTAAAAATTGCAAATATATACTTTCTACATTTACAGGCTCTGAGATTTAGAGTACCTCTTGTATCCCTCGCCATTCTAGGAACTAGATTTCATTATTTTCCTTATTTTACCAATGAGGAAAACTAAAACACAGAATAGTTGTTCCTTCTACAACATTACTTGTTCAAGAAAGAAATGAGAATTAGAAATAAAACTGAAGTCTTTTGTCATTAAAACTGTGTTGTCCAAGACAATAGCTTCTATTGCCTAAATTTCAACTCAGAAGACTAATGCATAATACAGTATCCATGCTGTAAATGCTATTCATGTGTTTCTTGACACTTCAAACATAGGTAATGTTAAGAATCAATGCTTCAAACTGATCACAGAGGCATTAGAAAGGTGAGTGTGAGGAAGTGCCCGCTGGAACAGTAAGGGTTAAGAGGCTTTCTCTGTGTTTCATTCCAGTCTTTCAATACTAGAGCATTGCAAATAGTTATCTATTCCTTCACTTTTTCTCTATATTTTTTCTTGCTGATTACTTGAATAAACTGGCACTAATTAAGAAAGCTAGACAAGATTATACTCTACTGGACAAAATAGAGCAGGAAAAGCTTAAGTTTCATGTAGGAAAAGCTTAAGTTTCTTTCATTAAATCAGCCATATTTAAAGAAGAAAGAAATGTTTATTAATTGAAAACTTAAATGATGGAATTAGAGAACCAGTCAGTTGTGTTGTAACAGCAATTTGCTTCTTTGAAAAAATCAAGGTAGTTCCAGCTAATGGGAGGCTAAGGTAGGAAGATTGAGGCCAGGAATTTGAGACTGTAGTGCACTACGATCACACTTGTGAATAGCCACTGGACTCTAGCCTGGGCAAAATAGTGAGACTCTGTCTCTAAAATAATAACAATAAATAATAATTTAAGGGGTGCTTTTTGAGAAATCTTCTGAAAAGACTAAGATTTTGTTGAAGTAATTCAGAACTCTAATTTATGAGATGTATACTCTCCAAAACACAATAGAACTGAATTTTGTTGTGCTTCCTGTATATATACATGTTGACTCATCTCTCTTCCTCTACCTGACAAGAATTTTAACACATCTGTCTACCTGACATTTCAAATTCCTAATTTGCTTTGTGAGAAAAACAAAAACTCTTCTGACATACTGACTGAGTAAACTGTGTAGGAAGGAAGACATCTGTCAACTTCCATTTTGGGGAAAAGGACTGAAGATAACCTATTAAGGACATGTAAGAGAAAGAAAAAGAAGTAAAAAGATATAGAAAACATGTAAAGACTTTGGGACGAGATGACAATAAAACCGGCACCACCAATTTATACTTAACATTTACCACAATGAGATACCATCTCACACCAGTTAGAATGGCAATCATTAAAAAGTCAGGAAACAACAGGTGTTGGAGAGGAGTGGAGAAATAGGAACACTTTTACACTGTTGGGTGGGATTGTAAACTAGGTTCAACCATTATGGAGAAACAGTATGGCGATTCCTCAAGGATCTAGAACTAGAAGTACCATATGACCCCAGCCATCCCATCTACTGGGTATATACCCAACCAGGATTAATAAATCATGCTGCTATAAGCACACATGCACACGTATGTTTATTGTGGCACTATTCACATAGCAAAGACTTGGGAATCAACCAAATATCCATCAGTGACAGACTGGATTAAGAAAATTGCACATATACAAAAAAAAAACACCATGGAATACTGACGCAGCCATAAAAAAGGATGAGTTTGGTGTCCTTTGTGGGACATGGATGAAAGCTGGAAACCATCCATTCTCAGCAAACTATTGAGAACAGGAAAACTAAACACCTCAATGTTCTCCACTCATAGGTGGGAACCTGGAACAATGAGCATCACTTGGACTCCGGAAGGGGAACATCACACAGCGGGCCCTATCATGGGAGGGGGTAGGGGGGAGGGATTGTATTCGGAAGTTAATACCTGATGTAAATGACGAGTTGATGGGTGCTGACGAGTTGATGGGTGCAGCACACCAACATGGTACAAAGGTCAATACATATGTAATAACAAACCTGCACGTTATGCACATGTAGCCCTAGAACTTAAAGTATAATAATCAATAATAATAATAATAATAAGTAAAGGAAATGGCTATTACCAAAAAAAAAAAAAAATTACACATTGGCTCTGTCTGGCTGATTATCCATATGAGTAGCCTGTCTTCCCAGCTGGGCTGGGACTTTCTTTTGACTTCAGCACCTAGCTAAAAAGCCTTTATCTGCATTGACTGTCAACAATCTTTGATTGTGTACATATCATTAAAAACAAAATGGGTATTTGAGAAGAAGAAGAAGAAGAAGAAGAAGAAGAAGAAGAAGAAGAAGAAGAAGAAGAAGAAGAAGAAGGAGGAGGAGGAAGAGGAGGAGGAGGAGGAGGAGGAGGAGAAATAAGAAGCCCAAAGACAAGCTCTCTTCCTGTCTTAACTAAAAAGGGAATCATCTCACAAGAACACAAAAAGAGAGAAGAAAAGTCATTGCTTTGGGGGAGGTGAGGAAAATAGTACAGAGATGGTAACTGATTCTACATTAGGAAGTGGAGGAGATCCATAAATTCTGTGAATAGCAGGACCTCAGACAAAATGGAAAAGTGTTCTACATGCTAGGGGGCAAGATAGTGGGATCTCTTGGCCTTCAAGGGTAAAGGTCTTTCTGGACACCAGTCAGTTGAGCAGTAACCGCTGTCTATCAATGAAAGATGGGGCTTCATGTGCTATGTTGCTTATACAACAATCAAGACCTTTGCAGGACTTTATCATAAGAGACAGTTACAGGGTTTTCTAAGAGTCCATTTTTCCCATCAACCTGGATGGGAGGGGGCTTTGGTTGAATTAAATTGACTCAAGGGAAACATCTCTTGCACAGAAATATTTTGAAGTAAAAAGTATAGCTGCTTTATACTTTAAGTGTCTGGGGCCATTTATGACATAAATGGGAAATATATTTTTATAATAAAGTTTACCTTTGTTATTGTTTGGAAAAGTTAAAAAAGTATACAATGAATATGACATATTGTCACCATTCAAAAATCACCACTTTTGGCATTCTGGTTTATTATTTTTTTCACTGCTCCACCATTTATCTGAAAGATCTAAAAATGTTGAACAAATTGGATATAGAAGAAATGTAGCTCAAAACAATAAAGGTCATATATGACAAACCTACAGCTAACATCATACTGAATGGGGAAAAGCTGGGAGCCTTTCCTCTAAAATCTGCAACAACACAAGGCTGCTCACTTCAGCCACTTTTATTCAACATATTTCTAGAAGTCCTGGCCAGAGCCATCAGAGAAGAGAAGGAAATAAAGGGTATCCAAATTAGAAAGCAATAAGTCAGATTACCCTTGTTCACAGAAAATTTGATTTTATTCTTAAAAAACCCCAGAGACTCTGCCATAAAAGATTAGAATGAAAACTGATTAGCAAATTCAGGAAAGATGCAGGATACAAAATAAACATATAAAAATCAGTAACATTTGGATACGCAAATAGCACATGCTCTGAAAAAGAAATTAAGAAAGCAACCCCATTTACATTAACTACAAAAAATATAAAATATTTATAAATAAATTTAACCAAAGAAGTTAAAGATCTCAACAAGGAAAACTAAAAAAGTCTGATAAAAGAAATAGAAGAGGGCAGAAAAAATAAAAAGGTATTCTGCATTCATGGATTGGGAGAATTGATATTGTTAAGACATCAATACTACCCAAAGTGTTCTACAGATTCAATGTAATCTCTATCAAAATATCATGACATTCTTCACAAAAATAGAAAAAAAAACCCTAAAATTTATATGAAACCACAGAAGACCCAGAAGAGCCAAAGCAATCCTGAGCAAAAAGAACAAAGCTGGAGTTGTAGCGCTAACTTGACTTTAAAATATATACAGAGCTATAGAAACCCAAACAGCATAGTACCAGCATGGAAACAGACACATAGGTCCATGGAACAAAACAGACAACCCAGAAGTAAATCTACGCATTTACAGCCAACTAATTTATGACAAAGGTGCCAAGAACAAGCATTGGGGAAAAAGTGAGTCTCTTCAATAAATAGTGCTGGGAAAACTAGATAACTATGTGCAGAAGAACTGAACTATATCCCTATCTCTTGCCATATACAATTTTTGCATGCCGTATACAAAAAGCAAATCAAAATGGATTAAAGGCTTTAAGACCTAAAATATAAACTACTGGAAGAAAACAGTGCAGAAATATTCTAGGACATGAGTCTGGGCAAAGAGTCTTTGTGTAATACCTGAAAAGCAGAGGCAACAAAAGCAAAAATAGAGAAATGGGATTATATCAAGCTAAACAGCTTACGCACAGCAAATGAAACAACTGAGAAAGTGGAGACATAACCCACAGAATCGGAGGAAATATTTTCACCCTATCCATCTGATATAGGATTAGGAGCCAGAATATATGAGAAACTCAACTCAATATCAAAAAATCCCTAATCTGATTAAAAAATGAGTAAAAGATCTGAGAAGATATTTCTGAAAAGAAAACATACAAATAGCCAACAGGTATAGAAAAATGCTCAACATCACTAATTATCAGAGAAATGCAAATCAAAATCACAGTAAGATATCATCTCACCCCAGTAAAAACGGATTTTATCAAAAGGATGGGCAATAAAGAATGCCAGCGAAGCTACGAAGTGAGGGGAATTCCTGTACACTATTGGTGGGGATGTAAATTAATGCAGCCAGTTAGGAAAACAGTATGGAGGTTTCTTAATGAATCATATGTTCCAGAAATCTCATTATTGAGTATCTATCCAAAAGAAAGGAAATCAATATATCAAAGAGATATCTGTACTCCTATGTTTATTGAAACTTTCACAATAGCCAAAATATGGAATCCACCTAAGTGCCCATCAGTGACTGAATGGATAAAGAAAACGTAGTAGATAAATATACACCAGGGATCCCCAACCTCCGGTACTGGTCTGTGGCTTGTTAAGAACCCGGCCACACAGCAGGAGGTGAGCGGCAAGCAAGTGAGCAAAGCTTCATCTGTATTTACAGCCACTCCCTATCCTCACATTACCTCCTGAGCTTTGTCTCCTGTCAGATCAACCAGGGCATTAGATTCTCATAGGAGCACGAACCCCATTGTGGACTGTGCATGTGAGGGATCTAGGTTGCATGCTCCTTATGAGACTCTAATGCCTGATGATCTAAGGTGGAGCTGAAGTGGGGATGCTAGCCCTGGGAAGTGGCTGCAAATACAGATTAACATTAGCAGAGAGGTTTGACTGCACAGAGACCTTAATAAATCAGTTGCTTGATTTATTATCAGTGTGTGGCAAGTGACAATTAAGCTGCATCTGGTGGCAGGCTTTAAGATAGAATCTGACACTTATTTTAGTCCATGCGTGCTCTGCCCATTATTTTATTTACCACTTCCATCTGTGTCTCTTTCCCACACTGAACACTTGTCTCAGTCAAAGTTCTGGTAAGCCCACAAGTTAACCCTGGCCAAAAGTAGTAAAAAAAAATATGTCACTGGAGAGCTTCTTTGAAAAGGAGGAAAGTAAGACTGCCAACAAAAAGAAAATTGCATTTAAAAGAAAATTCCAAGAGTCGTACTTAAATTACGGGTTCATTGAAACAAGTGCTCCACATTCTCCAAGCCCACTTTGTAAAATATGTGGTGATAGGCTATCCAATGAAGCCATGAAACCTCCAAAACTGCTTTGCCACATGGAGACCAAGCACTCTGCGTTAGCAGGTAAGCCTTTGGAGTTTTTTAAAAGAAAAAAAAAGTGAACACGAAGAACAGAAGCAGTTATTGAAGGCTACCACTTCATCAAATGTGTCTGCATTAAAAGCATCATTCTTAACTAGAAGTCCTTTCCAACTGGTGAAGAGTTGATCTTGCCTGCTGCTAAAGGCATTTGTCATGAACTTTTAGGAGAGGCCAAAGTTCAAAAGGTGACGTGTGTTCCTGTTTCAGCTACCACCATCACTAGATGAATTGAAGAGATAGCAGAGAATATTGAGGCACAATTGTTAGAGAGGATTAATGAGTCACTGTGGTATGCAATCCAGGTTGACAAGTCTACTGATGTTGACAACAGAACAACAATGCTTGTTTTTGTGTAATATATTTTTTCAGGAGGATGTGCAGCATGAGGATATGTTCTGTGCACTTTTATTGCCAACCAACACCACAGCTACAGAACTATTCAGGTCTTTGAATGATTACATATCAGGAAAACTGAACTGGTGATTTTGTGTTGGTATATGCATGGACGTAGTGGCTGCCATGACTGGACAAATTTCTGGTTTCGCTACTTGGGTTAAAGAGGTCGCTTCTGAATGTGAGTCTACACACGATATCATCCACAGAGAAACGCTGGCTAGCCGAAAAATGTCCACCTGAACTTAACAAATGTTTTACAGAATGTGATTAAAAGTATCAACCGTGTTAAAGTACACACCCTTAACTCATGGCTGTTCACACAGTTCTGCAAGGAGATGGATGCAGAGCACACGTCTTCTCTTATACACAGAAGTGAAATGGCTTTCTAAAGTTAAATCACTGGCCAGACTTTTTGAGTCATGAGATCTGTTCCATAGATTTCCTTTAGGAAAACAATCACTACTGGCAGGCAGTACACTTCAGTGACACAGAATGAGTCGCAAAACTTGCTTACTTATGCGGCATATTCAACCTGCTCAATGAACTCAATCTGTCACTTCAGGGGAGAAGGACAAGTGTGTTCAAGTCAGCAGATAAAGTGGCTACATTTAAAACCAACTGGAATTAAGGGGGTGACAAGTCAACACTGGGATTTCTGACATGTTTCAAGCATTAGCAGAAATTTTGAAAAAATCTGAGCCAGAAACTTCTTTCTCCCAGCTGATGCATGTTCACCTATCTCAACTTTCAAAGGAATTTGAGAGTTACTTCCCAACCATGAAAGACCTCTGAACTTTGGAGGAATGGATCGGCGACCCATGTGTGAATAAGCCAGGTGAATCGACTTTATCCATGTTAGGAAATGATTAACTGCTTGAAATGGCAAATAATGGTGGTCTTAAAAGTATGTTTCAGACAACTTCAAATCTCCATATGTTCTGGATTAAAGTTTATTCTGAGATTGCCACAAAAGCACTGAAAGGGCTGTTTCTATTGCCAATATCCTATCTTTATGTAGAAGGGTTTTCTGCAGTGACAGCAACCAAAATGAGATTAAGAAGTAGACTGGAGAGGGCAGGCATGGTGCCTCACACCTGTAATCCCAGCACTTTGGGAGGTCGAGGTGGGCAGATCATGAGGTCAAGAAATAGACACCATCTTGGCCAACATGGTGAAACTCTGTCTCTACAAAAATACAGAATTTAGCTGGGTGTGGTGGCGCATGCCTGTAGTCCCAGCTACTCAGGAGGCTGAGGCAGAGAATCGCTTGAACCCAGGAGGCAGAGGTTGCAGTGAGCTGAGATCATGCCACTGCCCTCCAGCCTGGGCAACAGAGCAAGACTCTGTCTCAAATAAACAAATAATAATAAAAAATAGACTGGACATAAGCAACACACTTTGGGTGTCACTCTCTCCCATCACCCTTAGATGGGACCATTTATTAATAGTTGCAAGAAAACAAGCTCAGAGCTCCCAATGCTTCTGCATTATGTTGAGTTATATAATTATTTCATTATATATTACAATATAATAATAGAAATAAAGTGCACAATCAGTGTAAGGTGCTTGAATCATTCCGAAGCCATCCCCAGCAGTCTGTGGAAATACTGTTTTACATGAAACTCGTACCTACTGCCAAAAAAGTTGAGGATTACTGAAATACACAATGGAATATTGTTGAGCCATAAAAAGAATAAAATCCCATCATTTGCAGAAACATGGATGGAGCTCTAGGCCATTATGTTAACTAGAGGTCTATGTTAATTAGAGATCATCAATGTTAAGTGAAATAAGCCAGGCACACAAAGATGAATATCTCATGTTCTTACTCATATGTGCAAACTAAGAAAGAAATGGGTTTACAGAGGATAGAAAGTGGACTGGTGGTTACCAGAGACCTCGAAGAATGGGAGAAAGAGAGGGAGAATGAGTGGTTGATTAATGGATATAAAAATAAAGTTAGATATAAGAAATAAGACTTAGTGTTTCATAAATCAGTAGAATGACTACAGTAAACAATAATCTATTGTATATTTCAAAATAGCTATTAGAGAATAATTCAGATGTACCCAGCATAAAGAAGAGATAAATGTTTGGGGTGGTGGATATTCCAATTATCCTGTGTTGATCGTTATATATTACATAAATGTATCAGAATATCACAATGTATCCTGAAAATATGTACATCCACTCTGTATCAATAAAAAACACAAAATAAAAAAGAAATATAGCTAAGAAACCAATAGAGAAAGAAAATGTAATATTTAAAATTTGACTAACTTAAAAAAATCATGAATGGACAATAAATAGCAAGGTAGTCAGCTTAAAACCTATTATACCAATAATTATATGTAACATAAATGAAATTAACACTCAAATTAAAATAATAAAGAAGCAAGGTCCAACTATAAGTTGTCTAAAAAAGATGCATATTAAATACAAACACACAATTACAGTGAAAGTAAAAGAATGAAAAAAGCTATATTGTATAAACCACAAAGAGAAGAAAGCTATATTACTATATTAATACTTATATTAATAACAATGTTAATATGAGATATAGACATAAAGATGAACATTATCTAATTATGAAAGGGGCAATTCTTGAGTAAGACATATACTTTATAATCTTCACAATGAATGGAACTAAAACTAACACAACTAAAGAAAGACATTCACAGTGTAGTAGGAAAGTTTAACGCTCCATTCTTAATAATTGACAGAAGAAGTAGATGAAAAAATTGTAAGAAAATAGAACATCTCATCAATGCTATTAACTAACTTGATATTATTGTTGTTAACACTACACCAAGCAACTGTGTAATACACATACTTTTCAGGCACACATGGAACATTCTCCAACATAGAAAATACACTAGAATATGTAGTAAGTCTCAAAATTATAAAATGAATTAAATTAAAAATCAATAACAAGAAGATACCTAGAGAAAGATGCAAATATTTGGAAAATAGCCAATGGTTCAAAGAAAAGGAAGTTTAAAACTATTTTGAACTGAATGATAATAACACAACATCAAAATATGTAGGATACTGCTGAAGTAGTGCTTAAAGGTAAACATAGATCTTTAAATGTGTGTACTAAAAAAGAAAAAAGGTTCAATCAGTTGTCTAAATGACTACCTTAAGCTGAGAAGGTAATTAAACTCAAAGTAATTAGAAAGAAAGAAATAAAAAGGAGGATAACAGAAATCAATATAATAGAAAACAACAGAAAAAAAGACTAAGGTTTTTTTTTCAAAAAAGATCAATAAAATTGGTTTAAAAATCCGTTAGTGAACTTATGAACACAAAGAAGGAAGCAACAGACACTGGGGTCTACTTGAGGGAAGAGGGTGGGAGGAGGGAGAGGAGCAGAAAAGGTAATTATTGGGTACTGGGCTTAATACCTGGGTGATGAAATAATATGTACAACAACCCCCTGTGACACACATTCATCTGTGTAACAAACCTTCACATGTACCCCCAAACATAAAATAAAAGTTTAAAAAAAAAACCTTAGTAATGTTAATCAGGTAAAAGAAGACACAAAGCATTAATATTTGGAACAAAGGAGGGTATATCACTACAGGTCTTACAGGCATTTAAGTTATAACAGGGAATTATTAACATATTTAAGATAATACACTTAATAATTTAGAGAAGTAGAAAATTCTTTGAAAATATGATATCAAAACAAGAAGAAATAGAATATGTGAATAGCTTTATGTGTAGTCATTAAATTCAATTAATAATCAAAAATCTTTCCACAAAGAAAACTCTAGACTTGGATGGTTTCAGAGGGTGAATTCTACGAAGCACTTAAGAAGGAAATAATGCTGAACTTCCACAAAACATTCCAGAAAATACAGAAGGTGTATCCCAGAGAAATAGAATCAATAGAATATATAGATAGATAAATAGCTACATATAGTCATGTGTCACTTAGTGATAGGAATATTTCTGAGAAATGTGTCATTAGGTGATTCTGTCATTGTGTGAACATCATAGAGTTTACTTACACTAACCTAGCTGGTATAGCCTACTACACACCTAGGCTAGATGGTATGCCCTATTGCTGTCAGGCTACGAACCTGTACAGCAAGTTAATGTACTGAATACTGTAGGTAACTGTAATACAATGGTAAGTGTGTATCTAAACATGGAAAAGATTCAGTAAAAATGTGGTCTAAAATATTTTTAAAATGGTACACCTGTGTAGGGCATTTACCATGAATGAATCTTGCAGTGATGGAAGTTGCTTTGGTTTGAGTCATACACGGGGTGGTGACTGAACGTGAAGGCCTAGGATATTACTGTCCACTACTGTAGACTTTATAAACATGGTACATTAAGCTACATTGATTTAAAATTCTTTTCTTCAGTAATAAATTAACCTTAGCTTATTGTAAGCTAACTTACGATAACTCCAGTGTCTATGGGCAGGAGAAGATGGCTGTCTCTGCTCTGACAGACAGAGAATTCACTCTTCCTCCACTTTTTGTTCTATTCAGGCCCTCGGTGGATTGGATGATACACACCCACTTTGGGAAGGGCTATTTGCTTTACTCAGTCCACCAATTTAAATGCTAGTGTCTTCTAGAAACACTCCGATATTGTTTCTAGTTGTGTCTACACCTAGAAATAATGTCTACCAGCTATCTGGGCATTCCTTAGTTCAGTCAAGCTGACGCATAATATGAACCATCCCAGAAGGTGGGAATAATTTCCAACTTATTTATCTTAATCCTGACACCCTGAAAAAGACATTGCAATAAATTACAGAAAAATATTCCTCATGAGAATACACAAAAATCTTCAACAAAATATTAGCAAACTGAATGTAGAAACGTAAATAATGAATAATACATTATTATCAAATGAAGTTTATCCCAGGAATGCAACTTGAGTAAACTTTCAAAACATTTGTGTATTTCAATGTGATTCAAAATAAAATGAAACAAACTGACAAAAATATCTGCACCCATTTATCACAGAATCTATGAATAAATCAGGAAGAGAAGGCACTCTCTTAATGTGGTAAAGGACAGCATGAAGCAACTACAGTTCATATCATACTAATGACATGCTTAGTGATATATCTAAAGATACACTTTATCTAAGCTCAGGAAAAAGCAAGGATGTCTGCTTTGTCTCATCTTCTCATTACTATAATGCAATTTCTGGCCACTGTAACAAGGAAAGAAAAAGAAATAAAAGACCTAAACACTGGAAAGAAGTAAAACTGTCTCTATTTGCAGATGACATGATACTCTAGATAGAAAATCCAAAGTATAAAAAAGTATTAGAACTAACAAATTAATTTCCAAACACAAAGTCAATATACAAGATAAATTGCATTTTCATATACAAGCAGCAAACAATTAAAAATGAAATTAGGCTGCAAGTGGTGGCTTGGTGTGGTGGCTCACACGTATAATCCCAGCACTTTGGGAGGCAAAGGAGGACGGGTCACTTGAGGTCAGGAGTTTGAGACCAGCCTGGCCAACACGGTGAAACCCCATCTCTACCCCAAATACACAAATTAGCTGGGCGTGGTGGTACGTGTCTATAGTCCCAGCTACTCAAGAGGCTGAGGTGGGAGAATTACTTGAACCTGGGAGGTGGGGGTTGCAGTAAGCCAAGATCACACCACTGTACTCCAGCCTGGGTGACAGAGTGAGACCTTGTCTCAAAACAGAAAAGAAAATGAAATTAAAAAAAAAATACTATTCACAATAGTATTAAAAAATAGGGTCTTATGGCCTTGAGGTAGATAGGACATAAGTATAAACCACAAAAGAAAAAAAAAATGATCACAGCCTTAAGGCAGCAGGGAAATAACTTGATTTCTATGGCTCAGCAAAGAATGCTTAAAAAATCCTCTTACCTCACTGCACTGGCTCCTTTGTTGTATAAGAGTTTGCACTATGGGCAAAACACAGAGCTTTCTCCTAATTCTGAATGGATCAAAGTGCTGCTATTCCTCAAAAGAAAGTGCAAGTCGTCTGTGGCCCTTTTAGCCCCTTAGTCAATCCTCACCTCTGCCCTTGCTTCTCTGAATTGAAGAGTGTCATCAGGAATAATCAAGCCCTTCTCCTTAAAATCCAGGAAGAGAGGGAGTCAAATGTCATCTTTTGAATTCTTGTCCTTTGAATCCATGTTTTTTGGAGGCTACTCTGTGCTTAAGCACTATGCTAGTGTTGGAAATATCATCTAGCCCCTTACTTACATTTGGGTGGCAGAGAAGAACACAGGTAAACACAACCATTAAGTATTATGGAGGCATGAGCAGAACATGACAATATGAGAGTACTTAGAGAAAGTGGGGTGTCAGAGATGTAAGTTGTAAGCTCAACCTAGACAGATGACGGTGGGTAGATGAAGCACATTTATCTGCCCTGCACTGGTAAATGTGGCATCCAGATGACCCATTCTGGTTTTCTCTGGAGATTTGTATGTGTTGGCAGAATATATTTGTTATTTAAGAAACAGTCTCTATTCATTCTTGTATCGTTTCCTAAAGACATTTAAAAATGCAATTTAAATTTTAGTACAAAAAAGTCTCTACCAACTGCTATTTACATAGGCAAAAAAATGTATTTCTTCTTATTAATGTCTTCTGCTAAAAAATATGATAGGAAATAGTCTTAGTGATGTTTCACTTTTGTTTAGTCCTTTCTTTTGTTGCTTTGACCTCCTGTCTTAATAAATATGCAGTATTTTGATGTTTCAAGATTCATTGCTCAATAATAAATGTTAAAAGAAAACAACAAATATGTAATAGAATATTATGATTGCCCTATGTGACCAGTATCTTCCTAGCATCTCTCAAAGTAAGTAATTATTCCATCCTTTCTTATAAATGGGAGTTCTTTCAAACACAAGTTACTGAGAATTGAGAACATTTATGTTTATTACCTATTCCAAACCATGCTTCTTCCTCCAAATGACTCCACATCAAATCTTGTTTCAGCAGAATTCAAAATCTTTCTGAATTATAATGCCTAGCAGTATAAAACTTCATCTCTACCTTGGGGATTTAGCTGTTATAAAATCTTCACCATTCTTTAGAAGAGAGTGTACGGTAAAGAACACACCTGTCCATCGAACACTTGTTTATTGTAGGTGCCAGTACCGTGCTGAAAATATAGTGGTGAATGAGGCCAACAAAATCCTTGCTCTCATGGAACATACGGTCCGGTTGACAGAGTCAATATTAAAAAAATAATTGGGGCCGGGCGCGGTGGCTCAAGCCTGTAATCACAGCACTTTGGGAGGCCGAGACGGGCGGATCACGAGGTCAAGAGATCGAGACCATCCTGGCTAACACAGTGAAACCCCGTCTCTACTAAAACATACAAAAAACTAGCCGGGCGAGGAGGCGGGCGCCTGTAGTCCCAGCTACTCGGGAGGCTGAGGCAGGAGAATGGCGTAAACCCGGGAGGCGGAGCTTGCAGTGAGCCGAGATCCGGCCACTGCGCTCCAGCCTGGGCGACAGAGCGAGACTCCGTCTCAAAAAAA
>NW_016808026.1:3031722-3049026 GCF_001698545.2 Rhinopithecus bieti
AAAAAAAAAAAAAAAAAAAAAAAAAAAAAAAAATTGGAAATCAAATAAATAGGTAAATAGATTTTTATCTGAATCTATCTTCTGGGCACACATTTGTCTTATGAAGGGACCTTACATACCTACTATGTTCCAATAATCAGATCCCACTAGCATGATGTCATCAGTGTAGTTGTCCAGAAAAAAACCTGGGGATGGTGACATAATCAAGGAGCCTCTGGATTACATATTATGGAACAGAACCAAAGACTTGATCTTTCCCTTAGACCAGACAGTGAATTATACTGCTCTGCTTCTATGTCAAGTGAAGGTGAAAGCAAATACCTTCTAGTGTTCTGCATTTATGGATACAATGAAAAACACACCTGGAAAATAAATAGCTGCATATTGGATGCCAGAGGCTGTCTTGAGTTGTTCCAGTAATGAGGTCACCTTTAAAAATCAACTGCAATTGGAATAATCACTTAATTAGGCTTTTGAGAATCCTTTTTTTCCCAGGGTACATGTAGCTTGTGCATCAATTAAACAGGTGAGTTAAACGGGATATGTAATTGCAGTCACTATTCTTGTATCTTTCGTGTATTTGGTGGTGAAACTTTTCTCCAAGGTTGTGATATTATTAGGGAGGTTGAAGTCTAGAGGGTTTTTCTTTTTTTCTCCCTTGACACAGCATTCATGGACAATGTCAAGGAGCTAATACCAGTTGCTAAGTATATCTATTCCAACTCTTCACTCAGGGAGTGGGAAATTAGCATAGGATGAGTTTGCAGAACCACTGGGCCCCAATAACACTGACTAAGCACAGATTTTCTATTTATGACCTTCCAATAGATCACAGTGGCAATCTGGGTCAAAATCAGAATAAAATAACCCTCAGAAACGTCTGGGTACTTTGCTTTTTCTGAGATATAGTTATCCTGGTCAATAACCACAAGGCTTTTGGGGTAAGATCAGGAGAAGAAATCAAATATTTACTTGCAATGCAAGACATCTCTATGAATGTATCCATACCCCAGGGACATATCTTAGGTCTGGAATTTATTTTTATTTTTTTATTTTAATTTCAATAAAAGCTATTGAAATTAAACAGGTGGTGTTTTGTTACATGAATAAGTTATTTAGGGTGATTTCTGAGATTCACCCAAGCAGTGTTGTATTAGTCCATTTTCATGCTGCTGATAAAGATATACCCGATAATTGGAAGAAAAATAGGTTTAATTGACTCACAATTCCACGTGGCTAGGGAGGCCTCACAATCATGGGAGAAGGCAAAAAGTACTTCTTACAGAGTGGCATCAAGAGAGAATGAGAAGTGAAAGCAGAAACCCCTTATAAAACCATCAACTCTAGTGAGGTGTATTCACTACCATAATAATAGTATGGGGAAAATTGCCCCCATGATTCAATCATCTCCCACCAGGCCCCTTCCACAACACATGAGAATCATGGGAGCTATAATAAAAGGTGAGATTTTGGTGGGGACACAGAGCCAAACCATGTCAAGTGTACACTGTACCCAATGTGTAGTCTTTTAGCCCTCACTACTCTTCCCCCTTTCCCCTGAGTCTCCAAAATCCAATGTATCATTCTATGCCTTTGTGTCCTCATAGTTTAGCTCCCACATGTGAATGAGAATATACAATATTTGGTTTTCCATTCCTGAGTTACTTCACTTAGAATAATAGTCTCCCATTCCATCCAGGTTGCTACTAATGCCATTATTTCATTCCTTTTTACGGTCGACTAGTATCACATGATGTATGTTGTAGATAGCTTTTATTACCTTAAGGTGCATCCCTTCTATGTCAATTTTCCTGAGGGTTGTAACCATAAAGGAATGCTGGATTTTTGCAATAACATTTTCTTTATCCACTCATTGGTTGATGAGCATTTCAGCTGGTTCCATATTTTTGCAATTGCAAATTGTGCTACTATAAACATGCTTGTGCAAGTATCTTTTTTGTATAATGACTTCTTTTCCTCTGGGTAGATACCTAGTAGTGGGATTGCTGGATCAAGCAGTAGATCTACTTTTAGTTCTTTAGGGAATCTCCACACTGTTTTTCATAGTGGTTGTACTAGTTTACATTCCCACCAACAGTATAGAAGTGTTCCCTTTTCACGACATCCATGCCAACATCTATTTTTTTTTTTACTTTTGATTATGGCCATGTATGCTGGAGTGAGGGGTTATGGCATTGTGGTTTTGATTTGCAGTTCCCTGATAATTAGCGATGTTGAGCATTTTTCCATGTGCTTGTTGGACATTTGTGCATCTTCTTTTGAGAATTGTCTATTCACATCCTTAGCCCACTTTTTGATGGGATTGTTTGTTTTATTCTTGTTGATTTGTTTAAGTTCTTTGTAGATTCTGTATATTAGTCCTTTGTGGGATGTACAGATCATGAAGATTTCCTCCCAATCTGTGGGTTGTCCGTTAACTCTGTTGATCATTGCTTTTGCTGTGCAGAAGCTTTTCAGTTTAATTAAGTCTCATCTATTTATCTTTGTTTTTGTTGCATTTGCTTTTAGGGTTTTGGTCATGAAGTCTTTGCTTAAGCCAATGTCTTCAGGGTTTTTCTCATGTTATCTTCTAGAATCTTTAAGGTTTCAGGTCTTAGATTTAAGTCTTTGATGCATCTTGAGTTGACTTTTGCATAATGTGAGAGATGAGGGTCCAGTTTAATTATCCTACATGTAACTAGCCAATTATCCCAAGATCATTTGTTGAATAGAGTGTCCTTCTCCCACTTTATGTTTTTGTTTGTTTTGTAAAGATCAATTGACTTGATGCATTTGGCTTTATTTCTGGGTTCTCTATTCTCTTCCAGTGGTCTATGTACCTATTTTTATACCAGTACAATGATGTTTTGGTGACTATGGCCTTACAGTATACAGTTTGAAGTTGGATAATGTGATTTGTTCTTTTTGTTTAGTCTTGCTTTGGCTATGCAGACTCCATTTTGGTTCCATATGAATTTTAGGATTCTTTTTACTAGTTTTGTGAAGAATTATGTTGGTATTTTCATGAGAATTGCATTCAATTTGTGGATTGCTTTTGGCTGTATGGTCATTTTCACAATATTGGTTCTTCCCATCCATGTGCATGAAACGTGTTTCCATTTGTTTGTGTCATCTACGATTTCTCTCAGCAGTATTTTGTAGTTTTCCTTACAGAGGTCTTTTACCTACTTGGTAAGGTATATTCCTAAGTATTGTATTTTTTGTAATGATTGCAAAAATAGTTGATTTCTCAATTTGATTCTCAGCATGGTCGTTGTTGGTGTATAGCAGCGCTACTTATTTGCGTTTTGTATCATGAAAATTGCTGAATTCATGTACCAGTTCTAGGAGCTTTTTGGATGAGTCTTTCAGGTTTTCTTGGTATACAATCATATCATCAGCAAACAGTGACATTCTGACTTTCTCTTTACTGATTTGGATACCCTTTATTTCTTTCTTTTCTGATTGCTCTTGCTAGGACTTCCAGTACAATGTTGAATAGAAGTATTAAAAGTGTTCATCCTTATCTTATTTCAGTTCTCAGAGGAAATGCCTTCAACTTTTCCCCATCAGTATAATGTTGACTGTGGGTTTGTTGTAGATGGCTTTTATTACCTTAAGGTACATCCCTTCTATGTCAATTTTGCTGAGGGTTGTAACCATAAAGGAATGCTGGATTTTGCAAATACTTTTCTGCATCTATTGACATAAGTACATCATTTTTGTTTATTAATTCTGTTTATGTGGTGTATCACATTTATTGAATTAGGTATGTTAAACCATCCGTACATCCCTGATATGAAACCAACTTGATCATGGTGGATTATCTTTTTGATATGCTGTTGGATTTGGATCACTAGTATTTTGTTGAGGATTTTAGTATCTGTGTTCCTCAGGGTTATTGGTCTGTAGTTTTCTTTTTCTGTTATTTCCTTCCCTGGTTTTGGTATTAGGGTGATATGGCTTCATACAATGATTTAGGGAAGATTCCTTCTTTCTCTATTTTTTAGAGTACTGTCAATGGGATTGGCACCAATTCTTCTTTGAATGTCTGATAGAATTCAGCTGTGAATCTGTCTGGTTCTGGATTTTATTTTTTGTTGGCATTTTTTTTATTACCATTTCAATTTCTCTACTGCTATTGGCCTATTCAGAGATTCTATATCTTCCTGGTTTAATGAAGGAGGGTTGTTTATTTCCAGGAATGTATCCATCTCCTCTAGGTTTTCTAGTGTATGTGCATAAAGGTGTTCATAGCTATTGCTGGAAGTTAGGGACCCCAAATGGAGGGACTGGCTGAAGCTATGGCAGAAGGACATAAATTGTGAAGATTTAATGGACATTTATTAGTTCCTCAAATTAATACTTTTATAATTTCTCATGTCTGTCTTTACTGCAATCTCTGAACATAAATTGTGAAGATTTCAGGGACATTTATCACTTCCTCAATCAATACTCTTATAATTTTCTATGCCTGTCTTTACTTTAATCTCTTAATCCCACCATCTTCATAAGCTGAGGATTTATGTAACCTCAGGACCCTGTGATGATTACATTATCTGTACAAATTTTTTGTAAAACGTGTGTTTGAACAATATCAAATCTGGGCATCCTGAAAGAATAGGATAACAGTGATGTTCAGGGAACAAGAGAGATAACCATAAGGTCTGACTGCCTGTGGGGTTAGGCAGAACAGAGACATATTTCTCTTCTTGCAAAAGTGAATAGGAGAAATATTGCTGAATTCTTTTTCTCAGCAAGGAATAGCCCTGGGAAAAGAATGCATTCCCAGGTGGAGGTCTCTAAAATGGCCACTCTGGGAGTGTCTGTCTTATGCAATTGATGATAAGGGATGAAATATGCCCTGGTCTCCTGTAGCGCCCTCAGGCTTGCCAGGATTAGGAAATTCCAGCCTGGTAAAATTCTAGTCAGACCAGTTGTCTGCTCTTGAACCCTGTTTCCTGTTAAGATGTTTACCAACGATAATGCGTGCACAGTGGGACATGAAACCTCATTAGTAATTCTAATTTCACCCTGGCCTTGTGACCTTGCTCTGCCCTTCTGCCCTTGTTATCTTTTATTGCCATTTGAAGCATGTGATCTCTGTGACCCACTCCCTATTCGTATACCCCTCCCCTTTTGAAATTCCTAATAAAAACTTGCTGGTTTTGCCACTCAGGTAGGCATCATCATGGAACCTGCCAATAGGTGATGTCACCTCCAGAGAGCCAGCTCTAAAATTTCTCTCTTTTGTACTCTTTCTCTTTATGTCTTAGACTGGCCCACAGTTAGGGAAAATAGAAAAGAACCTATGTTGAAATACTGGGGGCTGGTTCCCCCAATACATAGTAGCCTTGAATAATCTTTTTTATTTCTGTGGTATCAGTTGTAATATCTCCCATTTCATTTCTAATTGAGCTTATTTGGATACTTTTCTTGGTTAATCTCACTAATGCTCTGTCAATTTTATTTGTCCATTCAAATAACCAGCTTTTCATTCCATTTATCTTCTGTATTTTTTGTTTGTTTGTTTGAATTTCATTTAGTTCTGCTCTGATATTCATTATTTATTTTCTTCTACCGGGTTTAGGTTTGAATTGTTCTTGTTTCTCCAGTTCCGTAAGGTGTGACCTTAGAGTTTCTATTTGTGCTCTTTCAGACTTTTTTCATGTAAGCATTTAATGCTATGAACTTCCCTCTTAGCACTGTTTTTGCTGTATCCCAGAGGTTTTGATAGGTTGTGTCACTATTATTGTTCAGTTCAAAGAACTTTTTAATTTTTATCTTGATTTCATTGTTGACCCAATGATCATTAAGGAGCAGGTTATTTAATTTCTATGTATTTGCATGATTTTTAGGGTTCCTTCTGGAGTTGATTTCCAATTTTATTCCACTGTCATCTGAGAGAGTATTTGATATAATTTTAATTTTCTTAAATTTACTGAGACTTGTTTCATGGCATATCATGTGGCCTATCTTGGCGAATGTTTTATATGCTAATGAAACTAATGTATATTCTGCAGTTGTTGGGTAGAATGTTTGGTAAATATCTGTTAAGTCCATTTGTTGTAGGGTATAGTTTAAGTCCATTATTTCTTTGTTGACTTTCTCTCTTGATGACCCATCTAATGTTGTCAGTGGAGTATTAAAGTCCCTCACTATTATTGTGTTGCCATCTATTTCATGTCTGAGATCTAAAACAATTAGTAACTGCTTTATAAATTTGGTATCTCTAGTGTTAGGTGCATCTATATTTAGGATTCTGATATTTTCCTGCTGGACTAGTCCTTTTATCATTATATAATGTCCTTCTTTGTCTTTTTTAACTGCTGTTCCTTTAAAGTTTGCTTTGTCTGATATAAGAATAGCTAATCCTGCTCACTCTTGGTGTCCATTTGCATGGAATATCTTTTTCCACCCCTTTACCTTAAGTTTTTGTGAGTCCTTATGTGTTAGATGAGTCTCCTGAAGACAGCAGAAACTTGGCTGGTGAATTCTGCCTTCCATATCTTTTAAGTGGAGCATTTAGACCATTTACATTAAATGTTAGTATTGAGATATGAGTCACTGTGCTATTTGTTGCCTGAATAACTTGTTTTTCTTTTTTTCTTTTCATTGTGTTATTGTTATATAAGTTATATGAGAGTTATGCTTTAAGGAGGTTCTATTTTGGTGTATTTGAAGATTTGTTTCAAGATTTAGAGCCCTTTTAGCAGTTTTTGTAGTGCTGGTTTGGTAGTCGCAAAATCTCTCAGCATTTGTTTGTCTAGCAAAGACTGTATCTTTCCTCCATCAGTGAAGCTTAGTTTTGCTGCATACAAAATTCTTGGCTGAAAATTGTTTAGAGAGGCTAAAAATAGGACCCCAATCCCTTTTAGCTTGTGAGGTTTCACTGAGAAATCTGCTGTTAATCTGAAAGGTTTTCCTTTATAATTTACCTGATGCTTCTGCTCACAACTCTTAAGACTCTTTCTTTCATCTTGACTTTGGGTAGCCTGATGACTATGTGCCTAGGCAATGACCTTTTTGCGATGATTTTCCCAGGTGTTCTTTGAGCTTCTTGTATTTGCATGTCTAGATCTGTAGCCAGCTCAGGGAGGTTTTCCTTGATTATTCCCTCAAATATGTTTTCCAAACTTTAGATTTCTCTTCTTCCCAAGGAACACCAATAATTCTTAGGTTTGGATGTTTAACACAGTCCCAGACTTCTTGGAGGCTTTGTTTATTAAAAAAAAATTTTTTTCTTGTCTTTAATGGATTAAGTTAATTTGAAAGCCTTGTCTTCAAGCTCTGAAGTTCTTTCTTCTGCTTGTTTGAATCTATTCCTGAGACTTTCCAGTGTATTTTGCATTTCTATAAGTGTGTTTGTCCTCAACTTCCAGAAGTTGTGATTGTTTCTTATTTATACTATCTATTTCACTGAGGAGTTTTCCTTTCATATCTTGTATCACGTTTTTAATTTATTTAAGTTGGACTTCACCTTCTCTGGTGCCTATTTGATTAGCTTATTAGTTGACCTTGAATTTTTTATCTGGCAATTCAGATTTCATCTTGGTGTGGATCCATTGTTGGAGATCTGGTATGGTCTTTGGGGGTGTTAAAGAACCTTGTTTTCTCATATTACCAGAATTGCTTTTCTGGTTTCTTCTAATTTGGGTAGACTACGATGCGGGGAGATCTGGGATTCAATGGCTGCTGTTCACATTCTTTTGTCCCATGGAGTGTTCCCTTGGTGTGATTTATAATTGGGTTGGGTTTGGTTTTTAATTGGCTTCCTGGGTGCCAAATTATAGTGGCTGTTTTTGCTCTTCTGGGTCTAGCCACCCAGTGGAGCTACCAGGCTCCAGGCTGGTACTGGGGAGTGTCTGCCAAGAGTTCTGTGATGTGCTCTATCTTCAAGACTTGCAGCTGTGGGTACCAGCATGTGCTCTGGTGGAGGTAGCAGGGGAGAGCAGTGGACTCTGCGAGGGTCCTTTTTTTCATTTTTGTTTGGAGCACTGGTTTTGTGTTGGTTGGCTTCCAGCCAGGAGGTGGCACTTTCCAGACACCATCAACTGCAGTCCTATAGGAAGGATGCAAACTTGCCCTACGAAAACCTGGCTAAGTATTCAGGTTTCTCAGGTGGTGGGCAGGGCCATAGAGCTCCCCAAGGATTATAACCTTTGTCTTTGGCTACCAGGTTGAGTAGAGAAATACCACCAGGTGGGGACAGGGATAAGCATGTCTGAGGTCAGCTTTTCCTTGGGCGGGGCTTGTTGCAGTTGCTGTGGGGGATGGTGGTATGGTTCCCAGCCCAATGGAGTTATATTCCTGGGGGGATTATGGCTGCCTCTGTTGAGTCATAAAAGTCACCAGAGAAGTGTGGGAAAGTTGGCAGTCATAGGCCTCACCCCACTCCCATGGAGCTGGTAGTCCTAAAGGCCAGTCTCACTCCTGCCGTGCCCCCTGCCGCAACAGCACCAAGTGTATTTCCAGGCAGCCAGTGACCAGGGCTTAGAACTTGCCCCAGACCATGAGCCTCCCCATTGATAATGCAAGCAGAGTCATAGTTTTTCAGCATCTCAGGGAGCCTGCAGCAGTGATCCAGTTCCTTCAAAGTGCCTGTGGATTCTCTCAGCTTCCCTGGTATGTTCCTGGGGTAGTACTTGGAGCAAAAGTTCACAGTGTGAGAATCCACATGCTGCCCTGTCCACTTGAGCGGGAGCTGCAAGCGAGTCCTGCCTCCTCTTCACCATTTTAATCCAGGTCTGGAATCTAGATGAAGAGTCATGATTCTCTGTTTTGATGGTTTAAGTCAGGTGTATATTCACTAAAACTAAAGCTATCTCAGTTATATAGATTAAGCAGGACCTGAGAGTAACACTCAGGTTTCTCCATCCTAAGGACCTAAGGACCCTATGGTATTTTATAGGTGAGTCACACCTTTCTGATTAGAGCCTTATCAAATAAAATAAATAAATTGATAATGATATAATGATAATCTATAATGATATCATGGTAATCACATCCACCTTGATTCTGGTGAGTAAACTGCTCCCTGGCCTCTTCCACCCTAGTAGTCTTTCATTTACATCAAATCCTAGAAACCACTTTATTTTATTTTTTTTTATTTTTATTTTTTTTTTTGAGACGGAGTCTGGCTCTGTCGCCGGGGCTGGAGTGCAGTGGCTGGATCTCAGCTCACTGCAAGCTCCACCTCCCGGGTTCCCGCCATTCTCCTGCCTCAGCCTCCGGAGTAGCTGGGACTACAGGCGCCCGCCACCTCGCCCGGCTAGATTTTGTATTTTTTAAGTAGAGACAGGGTTTCACCGTGTTAGTCAGGATGGTCTCGATCTCCTGACCTCGTGATCCGCCCGTCTCGGCCTCCCAAAGTGCTGGGATTACAGGCTTGAGCCACCGCGCCCGGCCAGAAACCACTTTAATATAAGTATCTCCCACCTTTATTCTTGGCAAAAGAGGGAAGTCAATGCAGCACTTGGTGTTTTGGTGAAAGCAGGGTCTTCTGGGCCTTCCCAGAGACCAACAGGGAGTTGTCGAGCCAATCATCCCGGATAATGTCACTCCAACATCCCCATCTGCATACCTTCTTAGATCCTTGTTATATCACAGCTAGGAATTTTTAACATGTTCATTTATCACAGTTCACTGCATATTTTACATTTACATTAAGACCAGGATTAAGTTAACCAAGTGGACAAATCGTTAGAACCTTTTCCAACTGCTAGCACATTAAGACAGACTCTCTGATGAGTGACCCCACATTAATAAATTATGTTCCTCTTTCTTCCTTGGTTTAGCAAACTCGAATCCATTCACACACACATAATCTCCTGCTTCATGCAAATACAATTTAAAAACAGATAAATATTGCTATTCTGTAAGCATGCAGAATTTCCTTTGGGTTGACTTTGTAATTTCCCCCTGCTCCCCAACCTCCTTGGGCTGCTGAAATTTTACCCATGCTATAGGCTTAGAGGCCAAGAAAATTGGTGGAAGTGAATGAATGGAAAATACACACAATCTTTCAAGCAACTACCTCAGATGAGGTAGCTATAGGTAAAGCAATCAGACAAAAGTGTTTCTGTAGACATGTAAATGTCAGCAGAGTTTTGAGATAGTGTGCTAGCCAAAAACTTCAAACTGGTAGAACCTAAATTATACCTGGGGTTCCAGCTACAAGGATGTTTGAGAAAGGTAGACTTTTAGCCATTCAACTTATGCCTACAATAAAACCTCTAGAAAGAGGTCTGAATATATGATGAGCTAGCCATCTGGACTGTATCTGTCACGTTGGGTAAAGCACCGAAGTTAGTGCCTGGCACAAAGCAAGTGCTCAATAAATGTCTGTACTTATTTTATTAAAAGTATCAGCTTAAGTATCACTTCCTTAGGCCATTTCTGTCCTTCTGGACTAGATTAAATTCTCTGGCTATGTGCTCCCAAAACTTCCACAGTTTTAAAATTCTTACCTTACTTGTAATTACACTCTGAAACCTGTTTCTTTTACGCTGAAACCCATGTTTCATGAAAGCAGGAACCAAGTTTATCTACCTTTTTAAAAATACATATCACTAGGGTATATGGCTAATAACAGGTGTACAATAAATGATAATGAATTAAAAAGTGGAATTGGTAGAGGTTCTGCCTCATTGTCTTCAGTCGTTTTCTTAATAGTATGTTATTGTATACTACAGGATGAAACACAAATGCCATGTTACTAGCTTCATAAGTATCTTATTAAACTAATGAGGTATAGGGCTAAGAAAAGTTATTTTAAAAATATATCTAGCTTCTTTCTAGCTACTTGAACTGAAATGTTAACTTAAAATTTATAAAATGGAGTGTTATAACTTATCTTGCATATTACATGTCAAATCACCTACATCTTGGTCCTCGAGTATCCTAATTTCACAGAGTTCTATCTAATTTGGTGTCTCTAGATATGTATGGTGTCTTGATAACTTTATCAGATTAATAAATTCTTAGATCAAATTTGTCATGGTTTCAACTCTACTTTTGTTCTTGCAGTTTTGTCTACATAATCAACATTTGTTTTATATGACAGTGTGGTCAATATCGAGGAAAGCTTGAAAAGAATGACAGTTAAACTAAGAACCTGTGTTGGAATCCTGGGTCTTATAATTTACTATGTTTAAGAAAATTACCCATATTTTGTTAAATCTACAACATTGTTGACAAATCACCAAAAAAGAAAAGATACATCCCAATTTTATGAGGTTTAACATGTGGATTATTTTATCTTAGATTGATGAAATACAGTACTTAGTTCTTTGACCTTCAGCTTTTTCATCTACATTACTCACCAGCTGCAATCCTGCCTGCTTCATAACTATATTTTTCCATCCCTCTTGCCCACTCTCCTTCCCTGGGAATGGCTAGAATACCATGTCTGGACCCCAGGCGACATTTTTCTGCTGGATGCACTTGCCTGCTAGTCAGTAAATCTGTCTTGGATGGGCACCTAACCCAAGCTTCTTGGATCATATTTTTCCAGGGATTTCTTTTCCTCTGTATTTTAAAATATACATTTTAAATTTTAGAATAACTTTATGTTTTAGAAAAGTTGTAAAAATAATTCACAGAGTTCCTGTAATCCTTCACCCAATTTGCCCCATGGTTAACATCTTACATTTGTCAAAACATTAACATTGGTTAATTACTATTAACATTAACAGTGTTACATTACTATTAATTGAACTCCATATTTCACCGATTGTTTTCATCAATGTCCTCTTTCTGTTCCAGGATACAACTTAAGATACCACAGTGGATTTAGCTGTTGTGTCTTTTTGGTCTCTTTTGGTATATAATAGTTTCTTCATTTTTGTTTTTTATGACTTTGCCAGTTTTAAGGAGTACTGGTCAGGTACTTTGTAGATTGTCTCTTGATTTGGGTTTATCTGATATTTTCTCATGATTCAACTGGAGTTGCAGGTTTTTGGAAAGAAATCCACAGACATGAGGAGCCTTTATCATTACATCATATTAGACAGTAAATGATAGTCACATGACATCACTGGTTAAGAAAGTTTCAGCCAGCATTCTCCACTCTAAAGTTGCTATTCTTCCTTTTCTATATTCTTTGGAAGAAAGCCACCGAGTTCTTTGGAAACTTCTAAACCAAAGCAAAATGAATAGATTCTGTCCTTATTTAATGAAGGGATCCAAGGACTACACAGGCTGTGAAAAAAAGCCTGTCTGCAAGGTGGAAAAATAAACCAGTTAATGAGATACGGACAGAATTGTGATGGCATTTCCACCTCCTGAGGCTCAGAGAAGCTCCCTGTCTTCTGGAGATTATATTCCACACTACTATTGTGCCAGAAAATTTCCCTTTTCACCTATGCCAGTTTAGGTTGAATTTCTATATGTCCAACTGAAAACAGGCTAAAATACTATATACCTCATTGGATTGCTATGAGAATTAAATAAGTAGTATGCGAAGGGAGTGCCTACCACAGAAAGAGACACATAGCAGTACCAATAGATGTTGAATATTATAATTAATATTAATTGAATTCATTACATTATAAACATTGTGGAAATAAACTAATGGTCATAGATTTCTTAGTTATATTTGAGAATTTGAGATGGCACCTTAAACATACCTGTTACTGTAGCATTGGATTCAAAGAGAAGTGAAACAAGGTGTAGCTTTATCAGGATCTTGCTGTTTCTGCAAGAACTAAGCCATGTTTGCATTAGATTCACAGGCAAGAAAAAAAGCGGTCTGGTATTTGAAGTACATAATTATCCACATTCTTCTTTCCTGAGGAAAGGGCCATCAGAGCTAAGACTTTTAGTCAATAAGCATCTTTGATTCACAAATATTGTGTGATCCTTAACTTCCCATGACTATTATCTAGAATTGTTTCAGCCTTAAAGTGCAGAGAGAGGGGAGAAGTGTGCATTTATATCTTTAGTACATATCATGAATGTATCTGTTGTGACATTTATCTATAGTCATGAAATGAAAAAATAATTTGGGCATAAGTGACTTTGAACTACTCCTATTTAGTTCTCCAAATTTAGTATTTTTAATAATGGGAATATAGCGATCAAGAAGACAAACTTTTAATAGCTCTTTAATGAAGCTGTCTTGATATTTCCTTTTCTCTTAAAAAACTCATTGATAGATTGTTTCACATTTCTACCTTGGTTCTGATTTTCTAAAAGCAAATTTGGTATGAAAGAGGTACAACAGAAAGACAGGCTAGTGTCCAAGTCTCTAAAATGGTTTGTCTCTGTGCAATGCAAGGAGAATATGCTCAGTGGTCAGTGCCAATACCTGGAAGTATACCAGACGCTTGGCAGTGTAGCATAGATCTTAGTGAAGGAATTCAAAGTAAGAGAAAGTAAAAAAAAAAAGAAGGGACTATACAGAGGTATCCCTACACAAAATGGTGAAACTAGTAGTGTATATTGCATGTCAGCCTACCTGCAGCGTCAGCTCTCTCTATCTTTCCTTGACTCCCTAAAAGCACATGACTTAGTGCCTAACTCATGCATCCCCCTGTTTCAGACTTAAGTATTCACCTCCTGTTCCTATAATCCCTCAATGCATCAGCAAGCACCTATTTGAGCATCCATGAAGATAAAATACACACAAATATAAATTTGCCATTGTCCCAGTCCTCCAGAAACTTGCTGTTTAGTGGGGGAGGAGAAGCAAGAAGATAACTAAAACAAAAGGCAGAGTGGTGTAGAGAGGGACAAAGAGCTACAGAGATGAGATAAAAGAGAACTAGGAGAAGAGGAATAATCCGAGGTGTAGGTTAAGATGTGGTCTGTGGGAGACTGAGACAGGAGAATCACTGGAATCCTAGAGGCGGAGGTTGCAATGAGCCGAGATAGTGCCACTGCACTTCAGCCTGGGCAACAGAGTGGGAATCTGTTTCAGAGACAGAAAAAAAAAAGATATGTGCTGTGGTGTGACAGAGCTAAGGGAGGAGTTCCTAGAAGACAATGTACAAAGTCATGAGAAGAAGGTCAAGGAAAAGATCCTGGATTTGATAAGTTTAACATAACTATAAAATGCAGTTTAAATTAGGTGATTCATGGATTGCATTGATTTAATCCTAGAATAACAAATATTAAAGGAGGTAACAAATTACATAAGTAGAGAGAAAAGAAAAGACAGCCAATTATTTAAATAATTCTAGCATAAGAAATAATACAAAACTATAAGGACAGCAGCGTTTCCCCCTATCTGTTCATGTTTTGAGGCATAATGGAAAACCCCACTTTTATTATCAAATGGTTTACATAATGATGAAGTACATTAAATCAAAACAGAAAAAAACGGGCTTTAATAATACGGAAAATATCCTTTTTCTGCAGAGAACAGATTGGGGACTGAAAGCATCAGTTGGCTGGGTGGCTCATTAGCCATCTTTCATGGGTGGCACCACCTTGGAAATAACCAGGGCCCTGAAATAAAGATGAAAAGGCAACAAAGAGGGGACTCTCTGTTACCCTTAGGCAGGCAAATCAAAGCAACTGAGCCTAAAAAGAGACGGGAAAAGTTCACTTCAAAGCATTACTATTATCTTGCTCATTTCTGAATAACTGAAACCAACAGACCTCCCAACACACTTGCTGTCCTTTTTTGTCCATGGGAAAACAGGCCAGTCTATGTGTTTACTGGATATCCATTATTTTTATCTTGCAAACATCCCCTATTCCTTCTTTTGCTAACCAAATACTTTTTTTCCCTTTTGAGAATCTTTCATCCCCAAGAGGATGCAGGTGTTTGATTGTGTGAGCCAGGACAGCCAATAAGAGTACACCTTCAAAGACTGATCTGCTCAACAGAACAAGAGACTCGATTTCTTCGTAAGGTTACAAAATTTGTCAACTGTGTAGGGCTGGCACTATGGACATAATGTGAGGGGAATTAAACCAGCACAGGAAGTAATGCTGAAAGCAAGTTAGAGAAAGAGAAAATCATATTCTTCCTGATGTTGGTAAGCCCAGGACAAGCCCTGCTATTTCTTGACTTCTGAGTTACATGGCCCGATGCATTTTCTCTGCCTAAGTTAGAATTGCGTTCCTGTCACTTGTTACTGAGAGTACAGAATGTAGTATGTTTTTGAACTACACTTTTCCATAGGACACCAAAGAGACTTTGAAATCAAATTCTTCCCTGTTTCATGAGTATGGGTAGTGTGTATGCTGTAGCATGAAGATGTTCAGAGTGTCATACCACCTTAAGAATAATTACTGAAGGAGGAAGAATGAAAGCATCCAGGATGAAAATAAAGTTTATTTTTCACCTTCTTTCACCACTGATAGAAAGGAATGAGTTGTGTTGATATTCTAAGGAAATTCACATTTTGATCTCCCAATGAATCACCTATGGAAAATTAGAAACATGATGTTGTCACTATAAAGTGGCCCTGGTCCTGCAGATGACATTTGCAGGTTCAGTAAAAAAGTAAAAGATCAAACCTTAATTGATTACTTATTTTGGGGTGCACATGGCACTAAATTGCAAGTGGGGATGGAAGGGTGCAGATATCTTAGGAGAGAGGACATCTTGACACAAATAGACAAATTCCACTACAGTTCTATGAAAAAACACATGTACGTTATTTAGTAGGGTTAGCAAAGTCTACCTAATTTATAATACTGCCAAAACAAAGTAGCTTTATCACAGAGTCTGAACTAAATTTAAAATACATACCTAGTCTGTACATTGCTTGTCGAAGATTCTCAGTAAATTCTTTCTGATTGAATAAAAATGAAACGTTATCACTTACAATATAACAGAAAATTTAAGCTGCGAATGCTCGTAAAGAAATTAGGGGAAAATAATGGGGAACAAAACCTGCAATCGGCTTATCAATCGGCTTATTGTTGACACGCCACGCCACTGAGAATTAGTATCTAATTTTCCTGAGCCCTTATCTCAGGTAAAGCTATTGATTCAGGGAAATAGGTTATGCGGAAACCATGAAAGTTTCTAGTCTGGCCGACCCTAGGTTCACGACTCTTTACTCCAGGCAAGAGATAAGCACCTGTCGCTAAATTTCAACATCCCTGTCTGTCAAATGGGAATAATAATGATTCTTTCATTTGGTGGCTGTGAGAGGTGAGTGAAAGGAGACTGAAATTTGACCCAGGAAATATTTGTACCTCTCACTTTAAAGGACAGAATTTTAAAAAATAATAAATGATCAGAAATTAAGGTAGAATATAGTGAACACTAATAGCGGGAAATAGCTAATTTGTAGGTGAGGTGGCTGAAAGGCTCCTACGCTTAAAGTGTTTGCTGGATGCACAGGAGATCTGGGATACATCCCGACCTCGGCAACAGGACCAACTCCTTTCCTCAAGGTTACAGAACAGCCAGGTTCCAGTTCAGGTCTCGGAATCTACCCATCCAGAGTTTGCACCCTTTCGTTTTGCAATTTAAAACCGGGTTGTAGGGGGAAGGAGTGAAGGCAGCATGTGGAGAAAGTAAATTACAGTTCAGGTGACAGGAACAAGAAAATCTCCAAGGTCAGGGTTGGGTGTCAACGAATTATGCAAAATACTGCGGAATGAGAAGTCACAAACGCCTTGCAAAGAATTCTGAATTTTAGAAGCTCTTTGCAGAGCCCTCTTCAGCCCGCTCCAAGCGGCCTTGGGTCCCTCTCTAGGCTGTCGGACTTCGCCTTCCTTTCCTCCTTGTTTTTCCCAGCAACCAAAGCATCTGAAAAACATTTTTTTCCTCCGTAAATCTGAATAAATTTCCTTGCAACGCAGAAGCTTTTTTATCGCTTTAACAAAACTTTCCTCTGCTTCTCTAGGGAGAACCTAGTATTAGAGTTGCCCGATAGGCGGACCCCGAAATCGGGGCAGCTCTGGCTTAGTCCGGGCTATTCTAGTGGGCGCCAGCACTGGAGGTGCAGTCTCCACTCGGGTGGGGATCCGAGCTCCGGTCCCCGCCGCGGTAACGAGTGCAAAACCCCGAACCCGAGTCAGAGGGGCCGCGCTCGCGTAGGGGTTCGCGCTAAGTCCTCGCGGCTTCCGCAGGAGCTATTTTTAGCGGTGCGTGGCTCCCCCCGCCCCCGGCGTGGTAGCCTCCGGCTCGCGGCGCCCCGCGGCTCCTCTCGGTCTCCCCCGCCGCTGCCGGCTCTTGGTAGCTTCCACGCGGGCAGGTCCGGAAACTGAGCATGTCTGCAAGCGCTCGACGGCGCCGGCGGCAGCGGGGGCAGAGCTGGGCTGCGTCAGGCTGAGCCCATTCACCTCGCGGCCGCAGGAGCGCAGCGCCGGCGCCGCGCCGCCCAGCCCCGCCGA
>NW_016808026.1:3049355-3069324 GCF_001698545.2 Rhinopithecus bieti
AGAGGGGCGCACTCGCCGCCGCTGGGCCCGCCGCCGCTCACCGCAGCCCCCTCCTGGCGACCCGCAAGTAAGTTTGTGAGGCTGCTGGGTGGTGGGGCGAGGTCTTGGAGCCCGGGGGAGTCCAGGAGGGATAGCGAGAGGAGCGGCTGGCGCCCGGGAGAGCCGGCTGGCCTCTGTCCCCTGTGTCTGGTGCCTGTCCGAGCCACTTTGAAACCTGGTGGCCATTGGGATGTTCGAGCGGGGACGACGGGCAGAGCAGGAGGGCAGAACTAGCTCCAGCGGGGGCCCAGAGGGCAGACTTGGGAAGAAGGAAAGACCGTGCGGCGAGGGAGGGGACCGGGCGGGGAGGCTGGACTTGGGGCGCGGGAGCCTGGCCAGGGGACAGCCGGAGAAGGAAAGTGGGGGTGTCACCGGGGGATAGGGTGGGAGCAGCGTGAGAGTATAGTGTTGGGGGCGCAGAGTGGAGAGCAAACGTGTCTTGACCAGAGCGGCAGGAGGATGGGTGTAAAGTGGGGCGCGTGGAAAGCGGATTTGAACGAGAGCAAAGGACGCCGGTGAAAGGGACAGTGGGCTCCGGAGGACTCGGATAATTTGGGCAGTCAGTACAAGGTTAGGGGGCACATCATGATGGAGTCAGCCTGGAATCTGTCTCTGGCTAGAGTACTCGAGGCCACATGTTGGGAACTGGCTGGGGAGAGGATGGATGTAGAAAGTGGCCTGGAAGGGCCGGCTGGAAAATCGCTGAAGGATTCGAGTGAAGAGGAAGGGAGCTGTGCAGGATCGGGCGTTGGAACTGGGCTGCTGGTAGGGCCTGAAAGGTTCAGGAGAGGGTTGGAGGCTTCCCCGTGCCTCCCCTTGAATAGTGATTTAGTACTGTTCTCTGAGGTTCACTTTCACCCCAGGCTCCTCCTCCGTCTACTACCTGGCTTAGGTGCACCTCGGCTCGCTGTAGGCGAGCTTGTAGGAGATTTAAATAGACATCAGGCAGTGGGGAAGGTAGTCGTTTATAGGGGAGAGCTGCTCGGGCTTCCCTTAAGTGGTTCCTGGCATGCTCAGGGTGCAGTGTAGGGTCTGAATGTGTGTGTTGCAGGAGTAGGGTGGGGTAGGGGGAGTGGTGTCAGTTCTAGACCACAGGAATTCACGGTCTGGCCCCAGAGGTGCGGTGTTTTTGGCCAGGAAGTCAGGCAGAAGTCTGCAGCGTGCAACTCGCGGCGGGGCGTGTGTGTGCGTGTGTGTGCGCGCGCGTGTGCATGTTTCCGGCCCGGGGTCGTGTGTGTGGCTGCAGCCTGTCTCCATGACAAGAAGATCAGGGATCCACGGGCGGCACGGGGAAGGGATTAAGGGGAACATGCTTCCCTACGTCTTTTCTGCCTCCTTTTCCCAGAGTAGCATTCTTTGCTTATCCAATGATACCTCTCTAACCTCTCCCTCTCCCCTTACATCCCAAACCTGATGCGGGTCTTCTCTGATTCGGCACTCTAAGGAGGACTGAGCCGCCGGCTGCGACCACCGTGGACTCCCTCTATGGAAGGGAATCCTGGGAGTCCCGGCCGTCAGAGGGGTTCCCAAATTCAAAGGGTTCATCTCCAAGGCGTCACTCCGGGGGTCCGCGGTTCACTCCGCTGCCCCTTGCAGGTGATGCTGTGATTGTTGCCCGCGGACAGGGAAGACAGGGAAGCACCATGCCTCCAAAAGGCCACGGGGCGGAGAAGCAGGAAGAGAGACCAGCATTTAAGGGAATCTCTGGCGGAGGCCTCCCTGGAGTTCCCGACATGTAAATATAGTGAAAAAAGAAAACACTAGGTTACTAGAATAAACACGTCCTAAAATCTCTATGCAAAAATGCCTTTTTGAACAGCAAAGATTTCACCCACCAAAACAGGGAAGCAAGAAGCTTCCACAGTGTGCAGGATCCGAAACAGGACCTGCCCGGCCCGGCCCGGCGTTGGGGGGTGAGAGTGGGGGAGGGGTGGTCGGCTTCTCCATCCAGCTTGCCATGTTCTGCCGTCGGTTTCACATTTTCAGAGAGACTTTACCAGATGCAGGAAATGAAGATGAAGGCAACTCTGGAAGGATGAAAAGAAGAGAGAGCAAGCACTGTACCTACTGCTATTTAAGAGGGCTGGTCTCATAACTAAAAGATCCAGTCCCTGAGATCTTGTGTGCAACTATCAGAAATAGTTCAGGACATCAAATTGCGCAGAAAAGATTCAGATGAAGAGAAACAAGAACTCTGTGGAAAACTGTTGGAGACAGTGGCACGGTTGTCTTAAAAGGTGATGTCTGTCCCATGGAGGGACACAAGAGCGAGGACAGCACGGTTCTAATGGCCAGGGCATGTCCTCTTATTCCATGTGACAGGGTATGTTTTTGACATATACTCTTTGAAATATGTTGATTATTCTGGACATCAGTAAGGTGGGATATTTGAATAAAAAGACTTCTGTCATTATTGGCTTTTATGGCTATGATTTTTTTCAGTCATTTTTATAAATCATGTGAAGGTAAAATAAATGATCATTTCAGCCATTAATTCTGTTCTGCACAGAATGCTGTTCAAATAAAACATCATCTGATATGTCTGCCTGTATTGTTTTGTTCGGGGGTCACGGAAGAGGGAAAATCGGCCAAATTGATTAGGGTGTCATATAAAAGCAGAGAGTAGGTCTGAGTAGCTCTTATAAGTGTGTGCAGGAAAAGGCTTCATTATAGAATGCTAACTTTAATGTGAGATGAGAGAATCTTTTACTCCCCACCTCCTGCATTTGAAACACAAAGGATTGTACCCTTGGGCTGGTTCCTAGTCCTTAAGTGGAAGCCTAACTGGACACTTTTTTTCTGGAGGATTGTTCCCTAAATCCTGGTAAGCTTTAGAAAATAGGCAATGGAATCTCTTTGTTGCGCTAAGGTAAAGTCATTACAAAGAAAAAAAAAAGAAGAGGAAGAAGAAGAAAGTAAAGGTGGTGAAATGGCTTGAGGAAGCAAAATGAGAAACAGATGTCAGTCAAAGTGAAAGAAGAGAAATAACTTTCTCTCACTTTAGGGATAGATCTTATTGATAGGCTTAGAGCAGTGATTCTCCACTGGGGGCAGTTTTGCCCCCCTAGGGGATACTGGCAATATCTGGAGACATTTTTGGTTGTCACAACTTTGGGGGAGAGGTGCTGCTCGTGTCTTGTGGGCCAGGCCAGGGATGCTGCGAACATTCTACAATAAACTGGACAGCCTCCTGCAATTATCCAGCCCAAATGTCAGTAATGCTTAATTTGAGAAACCTGATTTTCAACAAGATGTGCTTAACATTAAAAGCAACCCCTTTTAGGATACTTTCAAATATTCCTATTGGAAGTCCACCTTGAAAATCAAGAGTAGTTTATAAGAGACTTTCTTTGCAAAATGGTCCCACGTTCAAAACACTTGTTTTAAGGAGATTAAAGAGGCTTCCTTTTGGCAGAACTGCTTTTCAGCCTTTAAAAAACAAAAAACAAAAAACCCTAAGACATATTGAGAATTTCTAAAAGGTGAATTATATGCATGTGTGCATGAGAACTAAGTAAACATTGTTTGATAAAACCAAATCAAAATATTCTGCTGTACTAATTTCACTGAACTTGTTTGGTAATTGCTTTTAAAAGAGTTAATCTTAATTTTAGTTAAAATGAATTTAATTAAAATTACAACTTGTAAGTTATTTATCAAGTGAGGGATTGAACAATCAGAGAAAATGTTAGGCAAATATTTATTTGAAGCCCCAAAAAATTCCAAAAGGAAACCTTAGTATTTATAGGTATCTACATAGAAAGGTAAGAATGTCGTATAATTTTCTCATACTGTATTTAATTTCCATTTGAAATTGACATCATGGAGTGTATTGAGAAGCATCAAGCCTTTTGATTCTGGAGCACAATGCATTGACTAGAAAGGAGGAACAATACCTTACACTGATGCATGTAATAAGACTGTTCTAATATCCCCTGCATGCAGGAACTCAGAGCACTTATTAGGTCAAAGCCTTGTCATTAGCACAATGAGGCCTAGTGAAACTAAAATTTGGTCATTGTTCCTACCTCCTCTTCCGTCCCACCATTCCACCCATCTTTGTTATTGGTTTGTTTGAGAATTCATTCTGAAGGTATCATCATTAGGGTTGCTTACTTCCTTTCTTGGTCTAATACCCATTCCATTCACCCTTACCTATGACTGTCCCTCAGGGGTCTGTGTTGCAGCAGACTTGATACTCCTGCTAAGACTCTGGGGAACCCAGCAACCCCCCACCCCGCTCCGCCCTTTCTCCTGTGGGTACAAACACAAACAACTCTTTTCTGCTTCTAGGTGGAATGAGGATTTGTGCCTGTCTTGGAAAAAGGCAGTGGGGATAGCCTTTGTTTTTCACAAAGGCAACCTCAGTTTCTCTGCTTGTATATTTACTGAATTGGTTTGTTCAATTGCATATTCTTGCTATTAGAGAGACTTCATCTTTCCCAAGGGAATAGTGAAAGAACTGGGGAAAACATGACTTCAGTGTAAGCAATGCTGGTATTGATAGAATGCAGCTGTCATTTTACTATGTGAAAACCCAATAAATATGATTTGAACCAATGATAATCAGATTTGTAAATTCCATAAGCATTTGTAAACTCAACAGTAGCAGGTTCTGTTTTAGACACTGGGACTCTTACACTTGCAATACCCAGATATATCTCTCAGTCTATCTGTACAAAGAAACATAAGATGGGTATTCATTTTCATTGAATTTGGAGCAATTATAGAGATATTTCCTGATTCTTGAAAAGACTTCAGAACACAATTGGTGAGATGAAGAAGACAGAAGCAATCATTAAGGGGAAAAGAGTTTCATGGATTTCTATACAGCCTAGACAAGGAGGGAATGAGAAATTTGAGGTGAAAGGGATCAGTTCTTGTCTCTCTTTTCCTTTCCTTAGCAAATGGTTATTGATTTTGTTTGACACCTGAGCAAGGAGAGGCGGTTTCCTTCCCTGCAGATACTTGTTGAATGGATGTGTGCCCTTTTGCACTTCTGATAGCCACAGTGGTAGAAGACAATGGGCTGGCTGGCCCTGGTAGCTAGAGGAAGCAGAATTTCAAATCAGTTCTGTTTTAATGGTGTTTTCAGCAAAGCTTCTAACCACACACTCTCAAAGACCAAGCATTCTGTGTCACTATTTTGAGGAGATTAATAGAAAGACTACAGACCTGAGCATTTTTGTTATTTTGGGTACTAGGCAATACCTGTGCTTTAAAGTATACTTACTTGGAGAAACCATATTTATTTGGGGGACAAGGAAATATTGATAAGATGGCAGCTCCTTTTACCTAAAAACAAACTTTCTGCTTACTCTGGCATGTCAATTATTGTCCCAGCTGGAAGGAGGGTCATGTGAGAATTTTATCAAACACCTTATGTTGCTCTTGCTGAATTCAGGAGCAACCACACACACACACACAGAGCAAGATTTTGAAACTTATGCTGTAGCAACGGCAAAGAGAATATCTTTTTTACAATTTCATTTTATCTTACAATTGTTAAAGATAGTAATAGCAATGCAGGAAAAAGGCAACCTTGTTTGTGGAAGGTTTTACTTTTGTTTACAAATGCTTATTCATCTTAAGAAACAAATAGCCTAGAACATTTTCCCAGGCTTTCAGCCTTCTTTATAAATAGTGTGTCTTTTCTGTCTCTGGAATATTCATTATGTGATGTCGTTTGGAATCTGAATCCTGGGATCAGATGGCTGATACAGTTCCTTCTAATTTTGTGATTTAGAATTGTCTCTATCCTCCTAAAGAAGGTAAAAGAGACATGCTGTTTGTCATTGGGGGCACAGTAAAAGGTGCAGGCTGTAGTCTGTTTTACAGAATTACATGCATGTTGCTTGACCTTGGTCTGGGACCCCACTGACCAAAACACTGAACTCAGCCTTCTGGATTATGAAGCCTGATTTTCACAATTTTGATTTGAGCAACAGTGTTTTGACCAGATTTGACAATCAACTGATGTGTTTGAAAAGACTGACTGATGAGCCAGAATACTAACCACCCATTTACAAGGAAAGAGGCACAGACATTTAGGGAGGATCAAGAGCTTTCCAGTCAAATCTGGCACTCCTGCCTAGTAGCTTGTGACTTTAGATGAGCTTAACTTTATGGAACTTTATTTCTTCCTCTTTAAAATGAAGATAATTATGAAGTGATTTGCCCGAGGTCAGTAGTCACTCTGCATCATTTCAGCTTAGTTTACAGTTTTCAAAATCTCCATCCAAACCTTCTGCTTCTTATGAGCATGCTTATTTTCTTGGTTAAATTCATGTTTCTTCTATTTATTTAAAAATTCTCAAGAACCTATATTTAGCTCAAGAACTTCTCCTTTCAGTTGTTAGATTCTGGGTCTTCTAGAGCCAAAAAAAGGTAACTGATGGGTCTCAATTATGTTCAATTCAGGTATTGACCTAAATTGTCAAAAAGATTAGCGCCTTTTTATTTTTTCCTAATTGGGATGAACATAAATAGAGCTTTAGGTAAAGATACCTAAAACCAAACAATACCATATGCATCATGTCTTTCAACTAGGATATATTTTTTGATGATCAGAAAATTGAAGATTGGCCCTCGTTGATAAGTCTGTTATTAAGTTAATAGATGTTTTTATACCCGTTCAGTGGTGTTGCTAATATGGTTTATTGAAGCATTTCAGATTCAATAAAAATCTGAAAACCTGCTGTGTGTTGTTCATTGTAAAATAAATAATGTATGTATTCTTACTTGTAATTTATGGTGACTGATCTGCATATGATCAATTGGAATTATGAAAGACTTAAAGTTGGAAACCAGAACAGATGGAAACTTTGAAAGAACATTCCCTTTAGCACCACACAAGTTTCTATTCAAATCTCTATTCCTCAGTTACTAACTACAAAAATACTGGGCAAATTACTTTCTACCTTACTACTTTTTGAGAATCATATCAATTCCTGTGATGATTCGGTGAGATAAGCAAGGAAAGATGCTAGCATGATGTCTGGCACCCTCTTTGCCCTTGTACTCTGCTAATTCCACCACACTTCAGCTGTGCCCTTGCAAGTGATCATTTATGCTTGAATTAGTTCCAACTGTTTTACTCTCAAGAATCAAAAAGCCTGATCTCAAGTTTCTTGAGGGAAAAAAGAGAGACATGATTAATGACTGTGTGAGTGAGTGGAGTCGGGGGCTCTGTGTGACTCTAGCCGGGACCTGATTCAGGGCTCACACCATGTGACCAGTTGCACTGCAGTTTCTCTTGCAATTTCTTACCTCCTCTTCCTAAGTCTTGGGTATGTCCTTGAGAGGCTTACTCTTCAGGGTTCTAAGATGGCTGCCAGAAGCTTTCAGAGCTTCTTGTTCCCAAGTTCAAACGTAGTGAAGAGGACAGTCTCTTCCGATGCTTTTTACAGAGGAAAGAGGAAGCTGCTCTTCCTAGAAATTCTAGCAAATATCCCTGGTCAGGTCAAGAGCCCTCCACCAGTCATAGTGGCCAGAAAGGTGGAATATATTGGTTGAGGAAGTATGTTTTCCCATAGAAAATTGAGGGATTGCTGTTTGTATGCTGATTGTATGCTAGCACAATAAGAAGCCACCACAGCATTTTTGTTACTTTTGGCCCCAAAGAAAATGTCAGAATCATGGTTTTATTTCATCTGGGTCATAGTTAAAGTCTAGAGGATTCTTTCTGTACCATTACTGTATATGTGTTTCTAGTGATTGATCTGAATTTTCAAGATTAATGACACCAGTGCACATTAGCTCTCTTCCTTCAACCTACATCATTAGACTGGCTGGGTACACATTAGAATTTATGTTTTGCTACAAACAACTGTTTGTTCAAGGAACAAATTAATGTTTTTCTTACTAGATACTAGGTAGTAGAATCACTGTTTTCTGATAAAAGTCAGGAGAAGCTGTCATCATATAAATTGTTAATCTAACATCCAGTGATTTATTCCTTTGTTCCTGGGTTGCCTTAATAGCCTCTGGTCCTGCATTTACATACCAAATTACACTTTACAGGAAGGCTACTAAGATTTATGCAACAAACAAGTCTTAGTCTCTACAAACATGGGCAACTAAAAAAAAATTCCAGAAAGGTTAACTTGTTAAATGTTTGTATATTAAAAAAAAAAAAAAAAAAAAAAAAAAAGATTCTACATCATCCAATAGGGCTGTTGAATACAGTCTCTTAAATGCACTCATTTTCTAAGATAAAATGTGATCTTACTTTTTAAATTAATATATTCACGCACTAAGGATGTTCCCTCTCATTTATTTTTCACCGTTTGCATAGATCACAGTCACTGGATGTCATACATCACTTATTAAGCAGAAGAGTGTTAACAGCCATGATAAATGGCTTTGAGTGAAAAATATTTTCTTCTGTTTTCATTCATCCAGTGGTTTAGTCACATAAATAAATGTAAGTGCCTTATTTTAAAATGTCTTAAAATGGGAAAATAAAATCACATATCTGCATTTTTAAAGTTAGTAGCTTTCAGGCTACTATCAAATGTAGTCTACTTGTGGTAAGTATGTCAGCGTAGCAATTGGTTTTTCCATATGTAGTTTCCAACATGGGAGGTGGGGAGATACTCTAGCACAATGCAGTTAAAACTTAAAACCACAGAAATGAACTAAACTTTCCTTATCTGTTACATCTATTTAGGTTCTTAAGTTCTTAAGAAAACCAAAGAAGTTGAAAGGTGTTCTTTCACACAACTGAAGTATCATTGAAGTGAGATTTTACCTCTTTGCCGGCATGTTTTAAATTTCAAATCAGCAGCCACATTGGTGGGTGTATAACAGAGAAAGCATAAAGTCAGATACAGTTTCAGATACAGTTTTTAATTATCTGAAGTATGAAATGAACAACTAAGAAGAAAAAATTACCATTCTGGCATGATAAAAATATTCTGTAATTTTAAGAAATACATAGAGATCATTTTAACATAGCTTTTAAGGCACAGATGTTGATTATATAATATATTAAGAGTTTTGTGTTTTAGTATCATGCACACATTATGTTTGTCCCTAAACATTATAGGTAAAGTTTTCTTTGGTATTGCAGTTCTTAAATTATTTTTGCTGTCTAATGGGACTGAAAATAAAAGGTTGTTAGTAGCTTAGTTAGGAACTATGCATTTTTTAAAAGTTTTCCATCAACTGCCTCTTCTGACTGAAGCACAGAGATTTGCAAAAACAGTAATAGACACATTATAGATAACTGTACATAGAAAAGCTCTGAGCTAATCATTTAGATTATTTTGTGGAAGAGAATGGAGTAAGGGTGAAATTTCACTGGAACCTACTAATAGTGGTAAGTCCAAATGAGGTAAATCTTAAAACAAAACAGAGCAAAACTAAAAGTTACAATGTTGTAACTTATCGGAGTTCCTTCACTGACTTACATACAAGTGTATTATATTCAGATTAAGCAGAAAGGAATCCATTGGATGATTATGGAGGAGTTCATGGAATTGAAGGAAATTCTGAAGAGCAAGACCTTGGATAGGATAATATCCCAGTGCTGGAATGGATCAGCTCTAGCTGTTTTCCATCATTGTGTCACTGTCCTCAAGACTCCTCTTTTAGAAAGGATAGAGAGAGAGAGAGAGAGAGAGAGAGAGAGAGAGAGAGAGAGAGTGTGTTTGGGGGAAGAATAGGCTATTTTGAACCAATAGTCCTAAAGCATAATCTATAATCTGTTGCTACTGGAAGAGGGGAATAAATGATAATGTACCTGCAGGCACATTAGACTGATGTCCATTCAGGATGCAGAAACTTGCTTTAGTGATCATGAATTACTGGAAAGAGAAAAGGAAAACCAAAACCCTTGAGTGTATTATCTCAACAATGTCTATATGGTAAACAGAAATACTGTTTTCATTTCCTAAGGCTACGTAAACTACCACAAACTGGGTAGCTTAAAACAACAGAAATGTATTCTCTCACAGTTCTAGATGCTAGAAGTCTAAAGTTAAGGTGTTGGTATGGCCATTCAGGCTTTGGAGGCTGAATGGGAGAATCTGCTTCTTGCCTTTCTCTTAGCTTCTAGTTTTGCTGGCAGTCCCCGGCATTTGTTGGTTTATAGACTCATCACGCCACCAGTCTCCATCTCCATCATCTCATGGCCTTCTCCCCTGTGTCTCTGACTCAGATTCATAGAGACAGAAAGTAAAATGGTTGTTGCAAGAGGGTGGGGTATGGCGGCATAGGGAGTCATCGTTTAATGGGTACAGAGTTTCAGCTTTGAAAGGTGAAAAGACTAATGGAGATGGGTGGTGGTGATGGTTGCACAACGGTGTGAAGGTACTGGATGCCACTGAAATGTACACTTAAAAATGGTTCACATGGTGTATGTAATGTCATGTGTATTTTACCACAATTAAAAAAATTAAACATGTAAAAAGTGAAGAAGAAGACATTAGTGAAAATTTTCAATTCTTAAAAATCAAGTGAGGGCCAGTAGGATAGTTGAGAGTAACTGGGAGTCTCAGACACAAGGGAAATCTGTGCTCATCCACGAGTTCTTTCCCAGGGACCTTTACTTAGTACTTATCAGAAACTTTGGGGACAGAGAAGTTGACCAGAGAAAGCCTCGTTTGGTTCCACAGGTGTGCAAGTAGTGAGACTCTGCCCTTAGGAACAGGCACAAAATCCCATGTACCACCCCAGATATTTCTCTCATGTGAAAAGCCTTATACAACTAGGGGAAGGGTAGAAACTATAGAGCCTAGGGTTCTGCGCTTATCCAAAACAGAGGTCTGCAAGACATACAGAGCGTATTTTGGTGCCACATGAAGAGGGAGGGGCAGAAAAGTTGAGGAAAAGCCAGCCCAAGGCCCAGGTCCATAGGGCCTAAGACTAAGGTTGGACCCAGAGAACTCAAAAGTTTACAGCAGTTGCGTTCATAATTGCCCCAAATTGGAAATAACCCAGGTGTCTTACCAGTTGAGGAATGGATAAACAAATTATAGTCGTGGATTCCACAGAATAGAATTTTACTTGGCAATAGAAAGGAACAGAGGGAATTTTACAGACTGCACCACTGTATCAGTGATCACTGAGGATAATCATTGGGGCAGGAGCCATGAAAATTTCATGAAAACGTTTGGAAAATGTAAATGTTTGGAAGTAGATTAAGACATGCCGGGCGCGGTGGCTCACGCCTGTAATCCCAGCACTTTGGGAGGCCAAAGTGGGTGGAACAGGAGTCAGGAGTTCAAGACCAGCCTGGCCAAGATGGTGAAACCCCGTCTTTACTAAAAATACAAAAATTAGCCAGGTGCAGTGGTGCACGCCTGTTGTCCCAGCTACTCAAGAGGCTGAGACAGGAGAATTGCTTGAACCTGGGAGGTGGAGGTTGCAGTGAGCAGACATTGCACCACTACACTCTAGCCTGGGTGACAGAGCAAGACTCCATCTCAAAAAAAAAAAAAAAAAAAAAAAAAGACAGTTATATAGAAGGACTGATTATAAGGGGAGAATATAAGGCCGGGAATAAGCGACCATAATTTTTCAGTAAGGAAAATATCCTATATACTATCTGAATATTTTTTCATTATAATACATAAAATACTACTGATTTATATGCTATATTCTATTTTTAAACTCAAACACATTTATCAATATATATGCAACTTTTCCCCCACCCCAGACTTATGTCAAGTTAATCATGGAGTCACCAAGTTTAAATGATTTTAAAAATTAATCTAAAGTCTTTCTAAAATAGGCGTTTTTAACCTGTAGCTCACTGACATGGATAGAATTCAGTTAATTCACAAACCTGGACAGAGAAAATGACATCTTTATTGTTACTGACCTCTAATTGAAATTTGGCATTTTCATTAATTATGGGTGTGGGTCATAAAGCACATAAGTAATTAGCAGTACCTGTCACTTTGTCACCAATGGAAGTCATAGAGAATATATCACATTACAGTTGTTTGCAGATATTTTGAAAAATCATTTATGCTCATCACAACTTTGAAAATATGATTATTAGACCTACTGTTAGAACTTTTTATTTCAAATATAGTTGACTCAAACAATAGGAGAATTAGTGGTGCTGACCTGCCACACAGTTGAAAATCCACATATAACATTTGACCCCTCAAAAACTTAACTACTAATAGCCTACTGTTGACCAGAAGTCTTACCAATAACATAGTTGATTGTGTGTGTTATACATATTATATACTGTATTCTTATAATAAACTAGAGAAAAGAAAATGCTATTAAGAAAATCATAAGGAAGAGAACATATGTTTATACATTAAGTGGAAGTGAATAATCATAAAGGTCTTTATCCTTATCCTCTTCACACTGAGTAGGCTGAGAAGGAGGAGAAAAGAGGGGCTTGTCTTGCTTTCTTGGGGTGGCAGAGATGGAAGAAAATTCACTTATAAATGGGCCCATACAGTTCAAACCTGTGTTGTTCAAGGGTCAACTGTATTAATAAAGAAACACATAGACTGTGTCAAAATTTCATTCTTTTAAAATTTGATAACTGTTTTTCATTGCATTTAGTTTCATTTGAAATCCTATGTATCTCATTTTTAGAATGTATTATAGGTTTTACAGACTCCCAGAGGGATTCATAGAACCAAAAAAGATGAAGAACCTAAAATCTTTCTTTAACTCCTCCCAGTAGTAAGTTCTATTCATTGTGAACACTGGCTTGGTCCAGAAAGCCAGAACTATTGAGGGTGTTCTGACCACACTTGTGCTTGATCTGCCAGATGTCAGCTATGCAATTCCATAGGAAACACTCGTTCTAGCAGGTTTCATGCCATTTGCTGAGTGGGCACGTTTCTGAGCATCTGTAGATTCTCTGTGGGCTTTCTAAAGGGCTTTTCCTATGTGGAGCCAACTCAGTCCTAGAATTCTAAGTGCTGTGTGCAACCCATTGTAACATTTCTTATCAGGAGGCCTAGGTTTTAGACCATCCCATATGCATGACTCTGGATCCCTGGAACCCCAGATGGGGAGAGGCCACTCTGAGTTTATTGGGTTCAATCTCATGTGTTTGTGAATTCCAGAGGACTGATGTCAAACTTCCAGGCCCATAGATCAGGGATATTTTTGTAAGTTTTAATGTAGTTCCCTGGTAGGCTGGGTATGACTTAAATGAACGTATCACCCTTGACAAGATCTATACTCTTACCTTTTAAACTTTATTTATTCTAAGGGCTGTTATGCCAAAGCATATCATTTGAGGGACTTAAATATCAGTGGAGGTAGTGGTCAAAGGGCATCCCCCTGAGGAGTAGGAGAATCGCTTCCCCATGAGTCACATTTACAATTAGATACCCATTTTACAGCTAAACTTTCTATTTTAATAAGCTCATTTCATTTTTGACTCCCTGACAGGAAGTTTTGCCTCTTTTAGAGTAAAATCTGCTTTAGTTTAACTTGTGTCATTGACCTAATTCAGGTCAGTGAAACCTCACAGTTATTTAGGAATTTCCTGAAGTTACTAAAATACTCTTACTGTGGCCTTCCTGATGTATTCAAGGAATGCTAATCATAGTGACATCTGCCAAACGAAAATATATTTACTGGGAAACAGCAGTTTTAGGTTGCATGAAACCTTTTTTTTTAAACTCTTCAAACAGCATCTTCCCAAATGCACAGACCATTTTTCTAACAAATGCTGGGGATCCAAGTATGTGCCAGGCACTCAGCTGAACACAGGATACAATAAGGGGTAAAGCAAACATGGCCCATGCTTTCATGGAGCTAATAGTATAATGTGTGTGCTGAGGAGAGGATGTCAATTAGACTACAATTAGGGAGGTACTCTGAAGGCCAAGCAGAGGGAGCCAGGAGGTTACGCTGCACGGGAATGGAGGGGCTGCCTAGGTTGAAGGCCACTTGGAGCTGGGGGCAGGAGTAGAGAGGTGTTCCAGGCAGAGGAAATAGGTTGGCACATATGAGGACACAAAAGATGGTCAGAGTGTCTGGGGCAAGGTGAGTATGGGACCAGATGGAGTTGGAGAGGTAAGCCAGTGCCAGATAATCCAGAGTCCTCTTGGTGAAGCTAAGGATTTTGGTCTTTGAGGCAGGGGGTGACATGATCCACCATCCTTTATTGGAACAGACATAACGATATCTATTATCCAAGAGAACAGATGGTATTCGGCAAAATCAGCATGCTTAGCAACTTTAAGAAAAAGTCTTCTATTTAAACATAATGGACATGATACATATACCATAATACATATACAACATTACAAATGTGCCTTCACCTCTGGACAGCAAGCTTTCAGTTTCAGTGCTAGGATTAAATTACTTAGGTTCTCTGAGGTTCTGAGGGGAGGGAATTCTAAACCACTTGCCTTTGTCATTTGCCTTTGAAGAATTGTTTGTAACGTTTCCATTATAAAATACTATTAACATTAACTTCAATCTTTTTTTTTTTTTTAAAAAAGGCTGTTAAAATTATTCAGCTGTTTGCTTGCTATTGCCATAGCTTACTTGTTTATTTGAACTTTATTATAAAGGGCTGGAGGTATTGTTACTGCAATTGAATTGAATTGTGTAGCAAAATAGTCCCTTTAGGGATGGTAATCTCTAGTACATAAAAATTTATATATCATATATAAATATATATATTTTTTTTAAATTATACTTTAAGTTCTAGGGGTACATGTGCACAACGTGCAGGTTTGTACATATGTTATAGCACATTGCCGATGTTGGTGTGCTGCACCCATCAACTCATCATTTACATTAGGTATTTCTCCTAATGCTATCCCTCCCGCCTCCCCCAACCCCACGACAGGCCCAGTGTGTGATGTTCTAGAAAATTTTGAGTCTCCCATTTGATTAGCAAACATGAGCCAAAGTCATACTAAACAATCATGTACATGGCCCTTCAGTTACTCCTCTGAATTAAAAGTCCTTGCAATCTTTAGATCATTTGAGTAAGAATATAAAATGCAGTTTTCATTTCATGTGTATATTTTTTTAAATGAGAAAATTTTGTCTGCAGACTAATTGGGCAGCGTTAACTACCAGTGGGGGTTAATTACTTGCCAGCTCATTATATTATTCTCATGGAAACTCCGAGTTTGTTTGTGGATATTTTGGAGCATTGGACAGTAACAAGTGTCCTTCCGTTTAATGCTGCCAACCCGGGTCTGTGTGTCTGCATATGTACAATATCTGAAACGTTTCACGTGAAGCAAAGACAGCTTGTGCTGAAACAGCTGGCCTCCACCTGCACTTGGGAGGCTCATTATTAGTCACCAGGTACTTTTTATCTAGTAAGCAGAAAACGTAAGAAGTTGCATATTGATTCTACATCGTGAGGCACTTTCAAAGGCTCCTTAGACAAGGATATTCAGAGGACATGACTAGAGCAGTTGTAGAGAATTATTTTTCCGTGTGTGTGGCATCTTTATACATGATGTCAACAAGAGCCTCAGAGTCTGACTACTATCAGAGGACCTTGTTCTCTAGCAGGTTCTGTTTTTGAGACTGTACTTCTGTGAATGTGCATCTTTATGCAGCTTTCCTTTGTGGACTATCCCTCCTTCTGGGAATGTGTGTCTTTAATCTATGCAACATTCCTTTGTGTACTGCCCTCACCCGGTAACCGACTTTTTCAGTCCTGTGGTAGATGTGGGGCTAATATGACACTTTTGCTCCTGTTCCCCTAGGGGCAAGCATGTGAACTATCCAGCCAAATAACTTTCACCTCTAGTCGCAGTGAGTTGCTCAAGGATAGATTCATGATCTAAGCTGGTAAAATGATGACTGTATTCCCTGGGATTTTGACAGAACACTAAAAACATGCTGTCTTTCTTATGGAGGTTACAAAGCTCTTAGGATTCTTGCCTAGTGCAGCTGATGCCCATCTTTGCTATCCAATGGAGGAAGCCTGCCTGAAAGTGAAATTAGTCAAAACAAAACAAAAAGTGAAAAACTACATCTAGCCCATTAATCCTACCACACCTGCAGCCAATATGATTTCTGAATATTTCAGCTGCATTAACCCATTTTTCACTTCTATTTAAGCTAATGTAAGTTAGTTTTTTTTTTTTTTTAATGAAAAGAATTAAAACATAAATGCTGCCTAAACTGTCCCTACACTGACTGAGGTGGAAGCAGGAAGGGAGAGTCTGAAGATATCATCTGGTATAGATGTAAAAATTTCTGTTGCCCTGAGACAAAAAGAGTTTGTAAGAGAAACCAAAGAAGGTGGTAACTTTTCTGTCCTGTTTCCATTTTCTTTAAGTAGCACTGGATGTTTTAACAAAAGCTTCTTACATTCCGAGGTTGTAGAATCCCAGTTTTTCTCATATACAGAAATGAGAGACTTTGTGTTGCTATGTATTACAGAAACAAACATAAATGAGCTGGATGAATCCTAGTTACAGCTTTGCCATTTGAAATCCATGGATACATTTATTTCTCATGCATTTCCTTTTAGCATGAGGTATTCTAAGGTCTATTGTTCAATGAATAAGGTATTACAACTCCAGTAATGGTCTGTAACATGAATAACAAGATTAGAGGGAACAAGCAGTAAAAATAATAAAAGACAAATTATCTTGTCGATTCTCTATTTCTAGTAACTCAGCAATAAAAGCCATTTATGTTCTCATTTGGACGTTAAATAGCTAGAAAATATGAGTCAGTCATTTTGGATTCAAAATTCTGCTGCAGCTTCATTCCATTTAGTATCGTAGGTATCAGTTTCTTACAGACATTTCCTTCTAACAACAGGAAAGAAAAGATACCCAATACGGTAATAAAAATGAGTATTTCAAAAGTCCTGTAGACTTAAAGTGGAAAGCAGAAAAACAGAGGAACTAAAATGACATTTCTGGTATAAGTTTATGCTAGAGGCTTATGATTTCTTTATGAAAAGACATGTGAAACATGTATAAATTAGGATTGTTCATGGCTAAAAGGAGGTCGGGGTATTGGAGGTATTATTAAGATTCACTTTATCTTACACTGATACTTGTCCTGTGGATAATAATTTCTGCTAAGAAGGGTTATAAGATAAGCTTTTTAACTAAAAATAGAACATGGTTACTAAGCTATAAGAAGAGATAATCTGCATATTTTTTCAGTGACCAGAAAACATTGTCTTCCAAGGTGGAGTCTGACTGGTCTCCAAGTATGTTATGAAACACTTTGGTTGGCTTACTTCTAATTAGAGGGAAAAGTGCAATAAACACCAATTTCCCACATGGCATCATAGAATGTATGAAGTAAGGTGTTCATTATCTCTTATGATACTGCAATAGGAAAAATAGGTTTCTCCTTCCCAGGTAATTTAATGGGAATAACATCCCATTTCAAAAAAAAAAATTCTGTACAGAAGAAAGTAGCATGAGCATAATGAAACTCTACTGTATTTAGTGAACCAATGGCTTAATAAACTATTGCCTTGGTGACAAAAAAAAAGTTCTGACATTTGTATCTATAAGAAATTTTTCTAGCAAGCAAAATTAGCATTCACATTTAAATTTGGTGTTTGCTTCCAATGCTTGATTTGTTATTAGTTCCTGTTTCTACAAGCCTACATAGCTAACAGAGCAGAGCTCCTCTGAGCTGTTCCAGCCAGATGGAATATTTCATAGTCTCACATGGGAAGTGGCTGGAATCCAGACTTCTGTGCAGTGGAGTTTCCTATGCATTTGGATCTGTCTGCAAGTTCTTCTACCAAAAGGAGTGAGGTGTGAAGCATATCCTGTTGCCATGGCCACACCCATGCAGAATGCAGAGGCTGCTGGATGGGACCTACAACTGCAGCCTGAAGACAGCTGGCCATGAAAACAGATAGGGTCCCTGGGCTATGAGAATTTACTACTGGCAGGTGAAGTGTATTGGAAGATGTGGGAGCCTCCTTAAATTTTGTGAAATTAAGAAAACAGAGAGCTGGGCTTGCAGAAGTCCAAGTGTTGACTCTGAATTCATGAGCACTGCACTTGGAACATTGCTGACAGCCTGAGCATTCTGTTATTTACAGTACAGACTCTGATGCAAGGAAGGGACTGTTCCAATGCAGAATAGCATGGACCACAGAGGAGCAACATCTGGGCAACAAAAGTAGAAGAAATGTCCAAATAATTTCTATAGCCTGTCATGAATGTGGTTCTTACCAGAATTGATCAGAGTTGATTTAAGAACACCTCCCTTGACAACCTAAAAGCATACATATATATATATATATATATATATATAGAGAGAGAGAGAGAGAGAGAGAGAACGTATGTGTGTATAGATGTATATAAATATATATATGTGTACATATATATAGTATATTCTTAAAATACCTGCATAATAAACTGTAAGTCATTTTCATTCTGAATTTCAGGGATTCACAGCTCATTCATTCATTCTTTCATTCAGCAAGTTTATTGATTGTGCACTCTTTGCTAAACATTGGGGGAAAAGTGGTGAATAACACCAGAGAAATCCTTCCTTTCACAGACTTTGCTTTCCAGTTTATAGTGACAATCATCCAAGAGACATACCTCAAAATAATAGGAGCCATCTATGACAAACTCACAACCAGCATCATACTGAATGGGCAAAAGCTGGAAGAATTCCCCTCAAGAACTGAAATAAGACAAGGATGCCCACTCTAACCACTCCATTCAACCTAGTACTGGAAGTCAGCCAGACCAATCAGGCAAGAGGAAGAAATACAAAGCACCCAAATAGGAAAGTAAGTTATCAAGTCATCTCTCTTTGCTTCTATACCTAGAAAACTCCAAAGACTCTTCCAAAAGACTGCTCGAACTGATAAGCTATTTTAATAAGTTTTTGGCATACAAAATCAATGTACAAAAATCGGTAGCATTTGTATACACTAATAATGTTCAGGCTAAGAGTCAAATCAAGATCACAATCCCATTTACAATAGCCACAAAGAAAGGAAATACTTAGGAATACAGCTAACCAAGGAAGTGGAAGACTTCTACAAGGAGAACTACAAAACACTGCTGGAAGAAATCAGAGATGATACAAATAAATAGAAAAATATGCAATGCTCATGGATTGGCAGAATCAATATTGTTAAAATGGCCATACAGTCTAAAGCAATTTATAGATTCAATGCTATTCCTATCAAAGCATCAATGTCATTCTTCCCAGAATTAGATCACACTACCCAATTTCAAACTATCCTACAAAGCTATAGTAACCAAAACAACATGGTTACTGGTACAAAGACAGACATATTTATATGGTTTGGGTATGTCCCCCCTCAGATCTCATCTTGATTGTAGTTCTTATAATCCCCATGTGTCATGGGAGTGACCCAGTGGGAAGTAATTGAATCATGGGGGCTGTTACCCCCATGCTGTTCTCATGATAGTGAGTGAGTTAGTTCCACCAGATCCGATGGTTTTATAAGGGACTTTTCCCTTTGCTTGGCACTTCTGCTTGCTACAGCCGTGTGAAGAAGGACATGTTTACTTCCCCTTCCACCATGATTGTAAGTTTCCTGAGGCCTCCCAAGCCCCGCAGAACTGTGAGTCAATTAAACCTCTTTCCTTTTTAAATTACCCAGTCTCAGGTATTTCTTCATAGCAATGTGAGAATGGAGTAATACACACATAGAAGAATGGAACAGAGTAAAAATCTCAGAAATAAAGCCACACAATCTGATTTTCAACAAGATTGGTAAAAACAAGCAATAGGGAAGGGACTCCCTATTCAATAAATGGTGCAGACATAACTGGCTAGCCATATGCAGAATAATGAAACTGGACCCTTATTTTCACCAAATACAATAATTAACTCAAGATGGATTAAAAATTTAAATGTAAGATCTCAAACTACAAAAATCCTAGAAGAAAACCTAGGAGATGCCCTTCTTGACATTAGCTTTGGCAAAGAATGTTTGGCTAAGTCCCAAAAAGCAATTGCAACAAAACCAAAAATTGACAGGATCATT
>NW_016808026.1:3070185-3090729 GCF_001698545.2 Rhinopithecus bieti
GAGAGAGAGAACGTATGTGTGTATAGATGTATATAAATATATATATGTGTACATATATATAGTATATTCTTAAAATACCTGCATAATAAACTGTAAGTCATTTTCATTCTGAATTTCAGGGATTCACAGCTCATTCATTCATTCTTTCATTCAGCAAGTTTATTGATTGTGCACTCTTTGCTAAACATTGGGGAAAAGTGGTGAATAACACCAGAGAAATCCTTCCTTTCACAGACTTTGCTTTCCAGTTTATAGTGACAATCATCCAAGAGACATACCTCAAAATAATAGGAGCCATCTATGACAAACTCACAACCAGCATCATACTGAATGGGCAAAAGCTGGAAGAATTCCCCTCAAGAACTGAAATAAGACAAGGATGCCCACTCTAACCACTCCATTCAACCTAGTACTGGAAGTCAGCCAGACCAATCAGGCAAGAGGAAGAAATACAAAGCACCCAAATAGGAAAGTAAGTTATCAAGTCATCTCTCTTTGCTTCTATACCTAGAAAACTCCAAAGACTCTTCCAAAAGACTGCTCGAACTGATAAGCTATTTTAATAAGTTTTGGCATACAAAATCAATGTACAAAATCGGTAGCATTTGTATACACTAATAATGTTCAGGCTAAGAGTCAAATCAAGATCACAATCCCATTTACAATAGCCACAAAGAAAGGAAATACTTAGGAATACAGCTAACCAAGGAAGTGGAAGACTTCTACAAGGAGAACTACAAAACACTGCTGGAAGAAATCAGAGATGATACAAATAAATAGAAAATATGCAATGCTCATGGATTGGCAGAATCAATATTGTTAAAATGGCCATACAGTCTAAAGCAATTTATAGATTCAATGCTATTCCTATCAAAGCATCAATGTCATTCTTCCCAGAATTAGATCACACTACCCAATTTCAAACTATCCTACAAAGCTATAGTAACCAAAACAACATGGTTACTGGTACAAAGACAGACATATTTATATGGTTTGGGTATGTCCCCCCTCAGATCTCATCTTGATTGTAGTTCTTATAATCCCCATGTGTCATGGGAGTGACCCAGTGGGAAGTAATTGAATCATGGGGCTGTTACCCCATGCTGTTCTCATGATAGTGAGTGAGTTAGTTCCACCAGATCCGATGGTTTTATAAGGGACTTTTCCCTTTGCTTGGCACTTCTGCTTGCTACAGCCGTGTGAAGAAGGACATGTTTACTTCCCCTTCCACCATGATTGTAAGTTTCCTGAGGCCTCCCAAGCCCCGCAGAACTGTGAGTCAATTAAACCTCTTTCCTTTTAAATTACCCAGTCTCAGGTATTTCTTCATAGCAATGTGAGAATGGAGTAATACACACATAGAAGAATGGAACAGAGTAAAATCTCAGAAATAAAGCCACACAATCTGATTTTCAACAAGATTGGTAAAACAAGCAATAGGGAAGGGACTCCCTATTCAATAAATGGTGCAGACATAACTGGCTAGCCATATGCAGAATAATGAAACTGGACCCTTATTTTCACCAAATACAATAATTAACTCAAGATGGATTAAAATTTAAATGTAAGATCTCAAACTACAAAATCCTAGAAGAAAACCTAGGAGATGCCCTTCTTGACATTAGCTTTGGCAAAGAATGTTTGGCTAAGTCCCAAAAAGCAATTGCAACAAAACCAAAAATTGACAGGATCATTTTAAAGAGCTTCTGCATAGCAAAATAAACTATCAATAAAGTAAACAGGCAACCTATAGAGTGGGAGAAAATATTCACAAACTAAGCATCCAACAAAGGTCTAATGTCCAAAGTCTATAAGAAACTTAAATCAATAGCCAAAAAACAAATAAACCCATTAAAAATTGGGCAAGGGACATTCACAGACACTTCTCAAAGGAAGACATACAAATGGCCAACACACATATGAAAAAATAATCATCGTCACTAATCAGCATAGAAATAAATAATCAAAACCACAATAAGATACCACCTCCCACCAGTCAGAATGGCTATTATTAAAGTCAAAAAACACACAACGTTGGTGAGGCTGCAGTGAAAAGGGAACACTTATACATTGTTGGTGGGAATGTAAATTAGTTCAGTCATAGTGGGAAGCAGTTTGAGATTTCCGAAATAACTTAAAACAGAGGTACCATTTGACCCACTAATCCCATTGCTTGGTATATGCCCAAAGGAAAATAGGTTATTCTACCAAAAAGACACATGCACTTGTATGTTCATTGCTGGGCTATTCACAGTAGCAAAGACATGGAATCAACTTAGGTACCCATTAATGGTGGATTGTATATAGAAATAATGGTATATATACATCATGGAATATTATGCAGCCATAAGAAAAGAATGGAATCATGTCCTTTACAGCAACATGGATGGAGATGGAAGCCATAATCCTAAGTGAATAAATGCAGAAGACCAAATACTGCATGTTTTCACTTATAAATTGGAGCTAAACATTGAGAATACATGGCCCTAAACCTGGGAACAGGAGACACTGTAGACTACTGGCGGGGGAAGGAGAAAGGAAGATGTGACTCAAAAAACTACCTATTGGGTATTGTGCTCACTACATGGCTGCAACACACCCATGTAGCAAACTTGCATTTATACTCCAGTATCTAAAATAAAAGTAGAACAAAAAGTCTCAGTGGAAACCATTATAAATGCAAGATTTGTATTAGCATTAAATTGCATCATTCTTGGAAGTAACTATAAACAAACAGAACAAAAAAACAAGCACACACAGCAGTCTCCCACTTAACTGTAGTTTTCCTTTTCAAGGTTTCTGTTACCAGTGGTCAATCACAGTCTGAAAAATGGAAAATTTTAGAAATAAATTTCCTAAGTTTTAAATTGCTTGTCATTCTTAGTAGCATACATGTATTAGTCCATTTTCACACTGCTGTGAAGAAATACCAGAGACTCGGTAATTTATAAAGAAAAGGAGGTTTAATAGACACAGTTTCACATGACTGGGGAGGCCTCACAATCATGGCAGAAGGCAAAAGGAGGAGCAAAAGCACGTTTTATGTGGTGGCAGGCAAGAGAGCATGTGCAGGGGACCTGCCCTTTATAAAACCATCAGATCTTGTGAGACTTATTCACTACCATGAGAACAGCAAGGGAAAAACCCACCTCCATGATTCATTTACTGCCCCCAACGGGTCTCTCCCACAACACATGGGGATTATGGGAGCTACAATTCATGATGGGATTTGGATGGGGACGCAGCCAAACCATATCAACACATGATGAAATCTGCCATCTTGCTGTGGCCCAACTGGGGTGTGAATCATCCTTTTGTTCAGCGTATCCATGCTATAGATCCTACCCACCCATAGCCTCAGTTATCGTAGCTATTGTTGCAGTATTGTAGTGCTTGTATTCAAGTCATCCTTATTTTACTATTCATAATGGCCCCAAAGCACAAGAGTAGTGATGCTGGAATTTGGATATGCCAAAGAGAAAGTGGAAAGTGCTTCCTTTAAGTGAAAAAGTGAAAGTTCTCAGCTTAATAAGGAAAGGGAACCTAATCACATGCTGAGGTTGCAAAAATCTACAGTAAGACTAGATCTAGTCAAGAAATTGTGGAGAAGGAAAACAAAATTTTTGTTAGTTTTGCGGTTGCACCTCAGACTGCAAAAGTGACAGCCAGAGTGCGTGATGAGTGACTAGTTAAGATGGAAAAATCATTAAATTTGTGGGTGGAAACCATGAACAGAAACATGTTCTGATTGATGGCAATTGGGTTTGGTAATATCCTGGGTTTCAGGTAGCCACTGGCAGGTCTTGGAATGTATTCCTCTGCAGATAAACAGGGACTACATAAATAACATAAATAAGAGCTTTGAAGAAAACATTCTGACAATGTGATAAAGCATGACAAGCATGAGGGTTGGTGAGCAGTAACAGAAAAGAGAAGGAACATGAGGATTGACCTGAGAGTTGACCAATATTTAGAGGATAAGAAGACAGGGGGCACCAGGCAAGGGAAATGAGAAGGAGCAGCCTGTGAGGTAGCGAGAATCAAGGAAGTAGTCCTAAGCAAATGTTTATGTCACTGAAGAATGTTAAGCACAGGAGTGACCTGATCAAATGGATGCTTTCAGGAAGCTTCACCCTGGTTGCCAAGGGGGCAGGACTAGAGCAGGGTAAGAGCAGAGGCAGAGAAACCATTTAATGGGCTGTTGCTGTGATGTGAGAAATAAGGACTGCCTGGACTATGATTGTAGCAGTAGATGTGGTAAAAGTAGCTGGATCTGGGATATATTTCGAAGGTAATGTGCAAAAATGGTAGTACACAGAAGATTTACTGATGGATTCAATATTGGATGTGAGGGAAAGAGAACTGGGCGATCTACTTTTAGATCAATTCTACAGAAAATATTCATCTGAAATTTTGCTATCTGGTCTGTAACAACATGAGAAGCTTGGGCCAAAATGTAAATCACTTTTTTTTTCCATTGCAAGATTCTTTCAAGGAAAGAAGTACATTGATTTACATTCTAGCACAGTCCCTTATCATGTCATAGACTAGAAGGCACTTCCAGACAGCCTCATATGCAGATCTTACATTGCAACATTGAATTAGATGAAGTCATCAGTGAAAGCCAAGTGGTTTATCCAGTCATATTCTTGAAGAATTGCTGATTTTTTCATTGTACAGGGGTGTTGTGGTTGCCAACATTACTTGGAACTACACACAGATAAGTTATAACATACTTTGTGGAGCAATGCCTTCTTAAACTTATGTGTCTTGGGTTATTTTGTGCTGCTATAACAGAATATCTGAGACTGGATCATTTATGAAGAACAGAAATTTATTCTCTCATGGTTCTTGGGCTGGAAAGTCCAAGATCAAGGCTTCAGCATCTGGTGAGGACCTTTTTACTGTGTCCTCACATGGCAGAAGACAGAAGGACAAGAGAGGGACAAACTCTATGTCCTTACATGGCAAAAGGGCAAAAGACAGAACCCATTCCTCCAAGCCCTTTCATAGAGGCACTAATCCATTAGTGAGGGTGGAGCTTTCATGACCTAAACACTTCCCAAAACACCCTGCCTCCCAACACTTTTGTATTGAGGATAAAGCTTCCAACAAATGAATTTTGGGGGACACATTCAGACCACAGCATTATGATTTCTAGATTTTCATATGGTCAGTTTGATTTTTTTTTTTTTTTTTTTTTTTTTTTTTGGTAAGTAGGCACATAGAAAAGCTGAGGAAAACATTTTTTTTTAAAAGTGAATTACTTTGTGTTTACGAAGTAGGGTCACAGGGTGTATTAGGCCATTCTTGCATTGCTATAAAGAGAGGCCAGGCACGATGGCTCACGCCTGTAGTCCCGGCACTTTGGGAGGCCAAGGTGGACAGATCACAAGGTCAGGAGTTCGAAACCAGCTTGGCTAACATGGTGAAACCCCGTCTCTATTAAAGATATCAAAAATTAGCCGGGCTTGGTGGCATGTGCCTATAATCACAGCTACTTGGGAGGCTGAGGCAGGAGAATTGCTTGAATTCGGGAGGCAGACATTGTGGTGAGCCGAGATGCACCCTTGCACTCCAACTTGGGTGACAGGGCAAGACTCTGTCTCAAAAAAAAAAAAAAAAAAAAAAAAAAAAAAAANAAAACATTTTTTTTTAAAAAGTGAATTACTTTGTGTTTACGAAGTAGGGTCACAGGGTGTATTAGGCCATTCTTGCATTGCTATAAAGAGAGGCCAGGCACGATGGCTCACGCCTGTAGTCCCGGCACTTTGGGAGGCCAAGGTGGACAGATCACAAGGTCAGGAGTTCGAAACCAGCTTGGCTAACATGGTGAAACCCCGTCTCTATTAAAGATATCAAAAATTAGCCGGGCTTGGTGGCATGTGCCTATAATCACAGCTACTTGGGAGGCTGAGGCAGGAGAATTGCTTGAATTCGGGAGGCAGACATTGTGGTGAGCCGAGATGCACCCTTGCACTCCAACTTGGGTGACAGGGCAAGACTCTGTCTCAAAAAAAAAAAAAAAAAAAAAAAAAAAAAAAGAAATACCTGAAACTGGGTAATTTATAACGGAAGAAGGTTAGCTGTCTCAGGGTTCCGCAGGCTTTACAGGAAGCATGGTGCTGGCCTCTTCTCAGCTTCTGGGGAGGACTCAGGAAGGTTACAATCATGGCAGAAGATCAAGGGGGAGTAAGCACATCACATGGCAGATGCAGGAGAGAGAGAGAGAGAAAGGTGCCACACACTTTTAGATAACCAAATGTCATCAGAACTCACTATCACAAAGACAGCACCAAGCCATGAAGGATATGCCTCCATGATCACCTCCCACCAGGCCCCACCTCCAGCATTGGGGATTACAATTCAACATGAGATTTGGGCAGGGACAAATAGCCAAACCATATTACAGGGCAACTCAAGCAAACCCTTACTTGTTCTTGAAAACTTAACTCATGTGCCACTTTTATGAGGCCTTTTATATCTTTTAACCATTCTACACGTTTTTCCTTTGTGTTTTCACAACACACTGTGTATTTTACCATTATCATAGCATTATTATAAATCAAGAGTAGTTGAATTACCTTTACCTTCCTCCCCCTAAACTGGAAGCAAGTAGAAGGAAGACTGTGTCTAATAACTTCAGTACCCAGTAGGATGTATAGAATATTGTAGATATTTAATTAAATCCTTATAAACTAAGTGGTGTGATCTTAATTTCAAGGAACAAAAGGATAATTGTGTACACTGCTGGGCATAATGGTTAGCACTTAGCTTTGAGGTAACTACCAAGGCAAAGCCTTCATTAGGTTAATGACAATCGAAGGTAAATGATATCAGTTGCAACCTCAAATGTAAGGATAAGAGGTTTTAGGATTTAAATGAGGATTACACATTGGACTTAACCATCTCTATTAAAAGAGAGCAACTGGCATGAGTGATAGTGCTTCAAAAATAAAGGACATTACTGTATATATTGTGTCTATATATACACATACATATACACTGTATATATGTCTATTGTTTATATGTGATGTATACATATTATAATGTGTACATATAATAACCTCATTGTCACTTGTTATATAACATGTTATGCATGACTCATTATATGTATAACTCATTATATAATGTTACCATAAGATTTGAGGTGCTGGGATCTAGTAATTTTTTTTTCTTATTTGCTTCTTTAGTATCAGCTGGAGTTCAGAAGTGGTATTTGGCAAAACCTCTGAGAATCTAGAGTCGATTATAGTTTACAAGCTGACCAGTTACCATCCGGTGCATCTAGGTTTCTTAACAAATCACAATTTGTGAAGCTAAGGTGTTTTCCATTCAAAAGATTTTTTTAGTATCTACCATGTGAAAAAGTACCAGATGCTATTAAAGTGCTAGGCACTGTAGGGGAATAGAAAGATGAATTAGACATGCATCTTGTCCTTAGGGAAGAGTGAGATGAAATAACTGCCATTTCTTTGTTGCACATACCTCCACATACTCAAGGATAATGCAAACTGAACCTCTGTCCTGAAGAGTGAGTCACGCTTCCTTGGTGGAGATCTCAGAGCCTGGAAGTCTTCTAGCCTGACAGTGTCATGTCTGTTCTTCCCACTGATTGTTCCCAGAAGTGACTGCTTTCTTCAGTTATTGAAATTGTTCCTATAGGTGTACCACTCATTAGGAAAGATCCCAACTGTGACAGCACTTTTCAAAGCCAGTGTTGTTTGAAGTCTCCTGCTGGTTGTCCCAGCCTGCAGTTCATCAACTTGCATTGTACTCCAGTCCCTTCTCATTTCCTTGTTTTGCCCTGAAGCAATCAATGTTTCTATCAACTTTCACTTAGCTACAGGTGAGTTCTCCAAAGATCTCTTTCTTACCCTGTTCCTAAAAGCAGGCGTAAAAAGAATTAGTGATCACCCCAAGCTCTTTTAGGTAGTGATAATGATGATGATAATACTAATAATGATATCAGTAATATTTACTGAGGGCTAAAAATAGCTGAGTTCCCATTCTAAGTGATTGGCAGATGTTTTCTCTCTCATTAGTTCCTTATAACTGTGGAAGGAAAATAGCATTATTATTACATTTTAAGATGAGTAACCTAGTTAAAGAGAAGTTAAGTTCTTGCCTATCACCTTCCTCATTTATTAGCACCAACTATAAAACCAGTGCCATATTGAGTTCTGGTTTTCCCATAAGCTTCCTATGATTGACTGAACTCTAGTGATCACCTGTTTGTGTTGATGAATAGTAGTAAGGCCACTGTACATATTAGGGACTAAATATCATCTCTGGCTGTCATGCTGTCCTTGGACAAACAGGGAATGTTTGTATGGTTCTTGAGCTTGTATCAAAGGCTGATGCAGGTTTAAGAGAGGAAAGATAACACTGGGACAAGAGTAGTCTCAGGTTATGACACCTAAGTCTTCGCCTGTGCTCATATGAGTGTTTCCAATTTGTGGCTTACAATTTTCATGTATTGGTTTTGACCTGAATTGGTAACAGAGGCTGTATGAACATTGGTTTTCCTTGAAAAAGTTACTCTTCACCTCTAGGAGGAGTCCAAGCACACCCTAGAGCTGTGATGGTAACGCTACTCAACATTATCATTGCCATTTAGAAGCACTTAGGCCTGAAACTGCATGTGTTTCATGTGCATTATTTCACTTAATCCTCATAAAAACCTCATGAGGTTGATTCCACTGTATTATGAACACAGTAATCTGCATATAGCAATCCATGTGGCTGATTACTCATTCCTTTATAAAATGACCTGAACCTCATGATTGGGAAGACATTAGATGAATGGACTCAGATTTTATTTTATTTTATTTTACTTTGTCTCTGATTATATAATTTTATTTTGTCTTATATCAGATATTTTTTTTTTCTTGGATTAGATAATTTTCCTAAGGAGGAGGATCCTACCACTTATTAAATACAGTAATGTGTCCTTTAATGATAGGGAAGCATTCTGAGAAATGCATCTTTAGGTGACTTCATTGTTATGTGAACATCATAGAGTGTGCTTACACAAACCTAGATAGTATAGCCCATAATACACCTTGGCTATATGGTAGAGACTATTGTTCCTAGACTACAAATCTGTACAGTACGTTACTGTACTGAATACTGTAGGCAGTTGTAACACGATGGAATTTGTGTATCTAAATATTGTTAAACATAGAAAAGGTACAGTAAAAACACAGTATTATAATCTTATGGGACCACTGTCCTATATGCCATACATAGTTGACTAAAATGTCATCATGCCAGGTATGACTGTGCCTGCTGTTTGGGGGGCACTATCCTAGCTGTTTCCAAATACTTTCTTATTTCTACCAATCTTATGATTTAGTGTAAATATGGATTTAGAATGTATTTTCAAACATGCACAACTATTTGCCTAAGAACACCTTGGGAAAGGAGTAGGGAGAAATCTATAAGATAAAGGAAATAAACAAAAAGTGGTGAGGGGACTTAATGAATATGGAGCAGATATTTAACATGGAGAAGAGATCTTTGCCAGGAAGCTATTGCCCTGGCAGATACATAAACGTTATCACTGTGGGAGGCAATGATCTGGCAACACACCAAATGTAAACCTTGCAAAGGAATATTGCAATAAAATTTGGTTGGTAGTCAACAACAATTTTTCTTATAATAAGTATGATTTGTTTGCCTTCTCTATCAGATACGCTTCTGCTTATTTATGCATAACAAGTAGGGATGGGGGAAAAATACATCCTTACAATAGGAATCTGTATTAGTCTGTTCTTATGCTGCTAACAAAGACATACCCAAGACTGGGTAATTTATAAAGAAAAAGAGGTTTAATGGACTCACAGATCCACATTGCTAGAGAGGCCTCACAATCATGGCAGAAGGCAAAGGAGGCAGGCAAGAGAGTGTGTGCTGGGGAACTGCCCTTTATAAAACCATCAGATTTGCTGAGACTTATTCACTATCAAGATAACAGCACAGGAAAAACCCGCCCCCATGATTCAATTACCTCCCACGACATGTGGGGATTATGGGAGATACAATTCAAGATGAGATTTGGTTGGGGACCCAGCCAGATGATACCAAAATCGATCATGATAATAAAGTCTGTCTCTATAATGCCAGTGTTTTCTGTAGTATTTTGTGAAAGTGAGTGGAATGGAATAGAATGCAACAGAATAGAAAATATGCAAAGGTGGATACCCAGAGCCATCAATATTGACAGATGGAAGATGCACATAGCTGATTTGAGCTATAGTATCAAATAATACTTTTTTATTGTTAGAAAAACTTTCTGGAGGAAGAAACAAAACAAAACAAATAAACAAACAAAAACACCCCAGAACAAAAGCAATTGTGTTTAATGGCAGAAGGGGAAAACCTTTACTAATCTGTTCAGATTGAAACACTTTCTTTTCTTTCCACTCCAGTGACCCTGAAAAACAAAACATGAGAAAGACACATTTATAAATATATATATGTGTCTGTGCATATTTTATATGTATGTATGTGTGTGTGTTATATGTAATAACATTGCTTATTTAATCTCACATATATACAGATATACAATGAGTTGGGATAAGCTAGAAAATATTGTATGTTAACAATCAAACCCCAAATCTCAGTGGTTTAGACCACAAAAGTTTATTGCTCACTCATGTGAACTTACTTTATCACTTTGTGTTCATCGCAGATTAACTGCACCTCTCCTTTACCTCATTTCATTCTAGACTGAGGCTGACAGTGTAGCCTATACCTATAATATTACCTATCTTTTAACAGAGAGAAAGATAAGAACATGGCAGACCTCATACTAGATTTAAGAGCTTCTGTTCACATGAATCAATTATTTCCACATGTCATTTTGTCAAAGCAATTTAATGTCAGCATGGGACAAGTATATATAATCCTCTTGTAGAAAATATTTTTGAATAATAATACAAGCTACTACAGTACAGTAGCACATTAGAGTGATACATAAAACTAATACTGTATCTGTAGGAGAAAGTATTGGTGGGTGTTGAATGCAGTGTAATTTTCAGAATGTAATTGTACCCAGGGCAATTGTTCCATCTGATTCTAGGTGTGCACTTTTTTTTCCAGGTGGTTGGAGTGATGGCCATAGTAACAGAATTTTGCTTTGTGGCATTAGCCTCATTTATTCTCATATACTCTTTCTGTTTATTCTTCATATTAATGTCATTGGGACACTTTCCATATTAAAAAGTTTACTCCCAATATTTTTAAATCAACAGATAATTATTGAGAACTGACTTTGTGTCAGTCTCCTTGCTGCATGCTTGACTATACCTTGATCTCATTCAGAAACACTGTTTCTTAGTGATTTAAGACCTGAAGGAAACAGTTAATTTCAGATTAAAAAAAAAAAAACACTTTGTGCATGAATAAAACTACATCACAGTTTTGTGGGAAGAGACGGACACAATGTAGAAAAGTTACAGAGTGCTTGGGACCATAGTTACAGAGAAGGATTGATGGGATTTTGTCAGAAGTCAAGGTAGAAGTGGGGTGAAAGCCTTCTAGGCAAAGAAATCAGTATAAAGAAGAGCATATAAATGTAAAGCATGTCTGAGAAATAAAACTAGTTCTTTATAGTTAGGGTATGGAATTTGGGGAAAGCATAAAGATACATCTGGATAAATGCAATAAGAGAAATTGGAGATATTTGAAACAATTCATCATCTCTATCTAGAAAGGTCACCCTTCCTGAACTTCTGAGTATTCTCACTGGCACCCTGACTGTGCAGTCTGACCTCTTTGTTTTTACTCACCCTTTTTTTTTTTTTTTTTTTTCCGAGACAGAGTCTCGCTCTGTCGCCCAGGCTGGAGTGCAGTGGTGCGATCTGGGCTCACTGCAACCTCCACCTCCCGGGTTCATACCATTCTCCTGCTCAGCCTCCGGGGTAGCTGGGACTACAGGTGCCCACCACCAAACCTGGCTAATTTTTTTGCGTTTTTAGTAGAGACGGGGTTTCATTGTGTTAGCCGGGATGGTCTCGATCTCCTGACCTTGTGATCTGCCTGCCTCGGCCTCCCAAAGTGCTGGGATTACAGGCGTGAGCCACTGTGCCCGGCCTTTACTCACCCTTTTCAATTGAGCAGTGTCCCAGGGTGAGTCCCATGGTTGCTTTGTATGTATTAACTTTGGTTAATTTGAGTCCTGCATTTCCCATTTTCCATGACTATCTGAGATTTATACTTCAGCATCTTTATTATGGCGTATTCCATTTGGATAGAGTGACGTAGCTCCAATGAATGACCTAAAAGATGACCCTCCTCTAACTTACTTTCTCATGTTGATTTATGTATTTCTGTCCAACATATACAATGTCCCCTGTTATACTAGATCCTACAGTTATCGTATTTAGAAAAAGGAATTAATTCAACAAAATGAGTCATTTGCAACATGAAATGCACCGTGAATCATAGTTTTTCTGATGTTCTGCAAATATTCGACCCAAGGCATTCATTGACTCATGTGTGGCATAAGAACTGTGCTGTACAGAGATTTCAGAAGCAGATCGAAAGGTAACCTGCTAGGAAAACCATCATTGCTTTAGTTACTTTTTCATTAAAGTTAGTGGTACAGATATTGCACAAGAAGCTCTTGTGCATTATCTTTTTGAAGAGATTCAATTGAATTGAGGTTGGGAACACTATGTATCAATGCTTTACTTTCCACTAGGGAGGAACAATCTCTTCATACATTGCCTTCCAGGGTATATTTCTGCAGAAATTAGTTGGACAATGTTCTTCTTTTTCCCAACTTTTTTTCATTTTTATGTCTGGATTAGACGATGGATAGTCTGGGTTTAGAACTGGAATATTTCAGAGTGACTCAAACCCATATGTTTTAAAATGTGACAATTTTAGGTACAAAAATGTAAGTGATAAAACCCACGTCATATAAAAGATGCGACTATAAACCAGCATTTTTGACTTTCAATATAGTGTTTTGGGGGGGCATAACTGTAAAACTGCCCCAGAATAAGAACAGTGAACACAGTACCTGGAGCCAAAGATTTGAAGAAGCAATGCTTGTCACTGATGAGGTGTTGTTTATAAATTTTGCAGTCGCTTTATATTTCAGCTATACTTATGTACTGATTTCACTACTTAGAAAATTGAGTCATTTATTTGAGAGTTGAGGAGTCTTCCACGTTATATATGTAGAATACAACAAATATTTAAAATTTATTATAATTGTTTTTTCAATTTGATTGATTTCAGTACTCAGTCAATAAGGAAATAAAAAAGATGTATTCAGGCTTTGAAATTTACAGGGACTGGGAGCTCAGTCAGGTTTTGAACTTCAGGTTTAGGTCCATCTAACTTTTGTAATGCAGTTGTGTAGAAGAGCAAGGTTTGTATTGAACAAACCTGCCCCTAATCCCTGCTGTGATGCCCTTGTTAGCAAATTTTATCCAATCAAGACACCATTGATTGTAAATAGTACCCTGACTTTAGGGAGGCAAAGAATCTGAGAAATATATAGTACCTGTCTGATTTTGGTAAGTTAAGTAATAACCTCTTTTTTTTTTTTGAAATGGAGTCTTGCTCTGTCACCCAGGCTGGAGTGCAGTGGCGCAATCTCCACTCACTGCAAGCTCCGCCCCCCGGTTTCACGCCGCCATTCCCCTGCCTCAGCCTCCCGTGTAGCTGGGACTACAGGCCCCCGCCACCGCGACTGGCTAATTTTTTGTATTTTTAGTAGAGACGGGGTTTCACAGTGTTAGCCAGGATGGTCTCCATCTCCTGATGTCGTGATCCGCCCGTCTCGGCCTCCCAAAGTGCTGGGATTATAGGCGTGAGCCACCGCGCCCGGCCCCAATAACCTCTTTGAACTTTAATTTCCTTATCTGTTAAAAAGGTAAGTGGATAATGGTATTTTCCTCAGAAAGCTTTAAAGATTTATAGAGATATTCTGGGAGTTATATGACAGAATAGGTGGAAATATTGAGTCTTTTTTTTTCCAGGGACTCAGTAAATGCCTCAGTTATTCTAGATAGGTTGTTTCTGTTTCAAATAAAAACACTTCCTTTTAGGAATGAGAAACAAAACGTAGTCTTGACCATCTTTTACTTCTAAAAGAAAATAGAAGTATCACAAGTGAGAATTAAAAGCAGACCTGATAAAATAAAAGTCAATTTTGTTAAATTACTGATAATAGGGATAAGAAAGGAGTGACCAAAGAAAGACCTGTCTACTTATAGCAAGATTGGAGTCACCTGGGAGTGTTGGCCTCCTGACTTTATAAAGACTTCATGGCCATCTGCTGCTATTTTCTTGTCTATTGTCATTTTTTTTTTTGTCCCAGGTTCTAGAATCATTCTTCAGTCAAAATAACTTCCTACTATATTTGAATTCAACAAATTGTTTTCCCAAAATATTCAGTTTAAGAAATTTCATAGCCGAAGGTGGATCTATGCCTTAAAAAAAAATCAAGAATTGTTTAGAAATTATGACCTAGGTATAATATGACAGATAAAATATTATGGCAGCAAAATATAATGACAGAGAAAAAAGTTATAAATTGGATATTTGAGGGGAAGAAAGGGAAAAACAAACGTACCTGTTTTTTTTTTTTTTTTTTTNGAACTTGGCAATTTGTATATCTTAATTCATTCAATCATTCAAAGAAACCTACTAAATAAATTAAAAACCAGGATTCAAGGTCACTGTTGGCATAGGGTTTATGGTACACATGCTCAAAACACAAAAACCTACATAATGAAATATTTTATATATTGGAATAAAATGTATAACACATAAACTTGTTTTAACTAAAATTTAACTAAATATTTTTAAATTGGTGTGGCTTCCCTTCCAGTACCCTTCAGGTAAGTATATTTGCATATGTGTTTCTCCTTCCAAAATTGTGATATCTACTAGTGATTTAATAAGTATATATATTTCAGTAATTTTTGCTTGACAAAAGTAAGACATCATTATTCACGTCTCTTTTTTTAACTATGCAAATTATTAACAAATTAATCTGTAAATAGTAAAAAACATTAAAATGCCTTATGTATTTCATTAACTAACATTGCCTTAGTTTTAATTATTTTCACAGGAAAATTGATTCAATCATGTCTTTTCTGACTAGTGATTGTAATCCTGACTAGTGATTGTAATCCTGACTAGTGATTGTAATCCTGACTAAATGTGTGTTTTATATCAAATCCTCTCCAATTTAGTTTGTTACTGTACGACGATTTAATCTGTCTCTCATCTCTAAATGGTAACTGGACTCTATGCTAAACCAAAATCTTGACTCATCACCTCAAATTCCTAAATATTTATGTTTTTTTTTCTTTTTTTAAAGGCAAACTGGATTCTATGTCTTTTGCTTGAAGACACATTTTCTTGGAAAAGTGTTTTGAATTTGATCATTTCTTCTGTCTAAAGTCTAAGCTTACAATTATATCTAATAAGTAAACTGTCAGACTAGCCAGCTATTCTCAAAAAATGTTGGACATATCATTGCGTGTTTTAATTTGAAGTCAAATGAATCCATAGCTTTAAAAATCTATGAGAACAAGTTCATTTTGTTTTAAAGGCTCTAAGCCAGAGCTGTCTACTAGAAATATAATGTGAGCCACATATGTAATTTTAAATTTTCTAATAGCAACATTAAAAAAGTAAAAAGTAGGTGAAGTTATTTGTAACAATACATTTTATTTAGCTCAATATGTCAAAAATATTTTCATTTCAATTTGTAAGCAATACAAAAAAGTATTACTGCAATTTGATTTAACATTTCTTAGATTAAGTCTTCAAAATTTGATATGTATTTTAAATTTACAGCATATCTCAAATCAGCCTCTTTGTAAGGGCTCAGTAGCCACATATGGCTAGTGATACCCTATTGGAGAGCTCAGGTCTATTTGACAGAACATATATTGTCAGGTTCTACCTTTTACTGAAGGGAATTTTAGTTTCATGGTTAATTGGGGTTAATTATCAGTAATAATCATAATGTAACTCGCTGTAGTTATTACTTAGCTAATATATGGGCAGAAGTCCACATGCCTAGTTTAAATATATTCCTTATGTTTGGTTGAGAGAAAGTATAAATATTTATATCAAAATTACCTTTCTTTTTGCTACATGACACTTAAAGTAGTATAATATTTTATAAAGAAAAGAATAAAAACTGGGTTCAGAGATTTTGTGATTTTGCTTTCCAAATTAGAATAAATTAGGTCCAGGAAAAATATTATGTAGAGAAGAATCGTATTCACTGAAATTGAAGGTGTTACACTACTTTCTTTGCCCATGCACTCCATCAATTAATTGTATTTTAATCATTTGACTTTTATGTTTCATTCTTTTTTTTTGGTAGCCAAATTTGTGTTAAGTTTTCTTAATTTCCAAAATATATTTTATAAAGAGATAATAAAAAAGTTGATGTGTATTACAGCCTCAGTTCCATCATGAGTGAAAGTACATGTTTTCAAACTTTACTTCGGAGAGTCAAATTTAGCTGATAACTACTTTTAAGGGTTAACAGCTCTAGGTAAGGCAAACACTCAAATTAAATTTAATTTAGTTTAGGAGATAGATTTAAATAATTCTTTTCATGACTTTGCTAGTAATTATTTCACTACAATAAAAATGATCTTTGATCTATTTGTATTAACTTGGGAAACGTTTGATTAAAATAATATTTATTTATTTGGCTGTGTGGGTGGATGATAATTTTCTACATTCATTTTTAATTCCATCCATCCCCAAAATACATACCCATTATTCTCTGCAGTGGCTGCTTCTCGTGTTTTTTTCATCTGCCACTGTTCCCTTTGATTTCTCCAGGCCTAATATCTCTTTCTAGCAGTGTTCTGTATCTAAGATTCAATTTCTGGGCCGGGCGCGGTGGCTCACGCCTGTAATCCCAGCACTTTGGGAGGCCGAGGCGGGCGGATCACAAGGTCAGGAGATCGAGACCACGGTGAAACCCCATCTCTACTAAAATACAAAAAATTAGCCGGGCGCGGTGGCGGGCGCCTGTGGTCCCAGCTACTCAGGAGGCTGAGGCAGGAGAATGGCGTGAACCCGGGAGGCGGAGCTTGCAGTGAGCCGAGATCGCGCCACTGCACTCCAGCCAGGGGGACAGAGTGAGACTCCCTCTCCAAAAAAAAAAAAAAAGGTTCAATTTCTGTTTTATGTATTTGCTTCATTACCATTATGTAACTATATTCCTTGGTACTTCCTTCTGTTTTGTAACATCTGACGAGGATAGAGAGCATTTTATTTGCTATTTCTAACTCAAAGCCACAGTTGTACACTAGAGAAAAAACTGAGGATTCTTGTTCTTCTTAAGTACCTCAGGAGAGGATATAAGAGACTACCTAATCGACTTAGATTTTAGAAAGCAACATGTTTGAGTTATTTCTTATTTTAGGTTACCCTTCTTGTGAATTTCCCCCCATTCCTTGAAAGCTCTTTTTTTTTTTTTTTCATTAAAATGCAGTCTAGATTTTGAAGAGCCAGGGATGCTATTATACACATTAGTTTAAAAAGTTTCCTTGCACTGAGATATCCTTTGGGGACATCAAAGGAATAATTTTCCTGATGGCTTGGGCAATATTAGACATAAGTGTTCACATTTAATCTGCACGTAAGATTCAACAATTTTGGATTCACAAAGCACTGATGTACAAATCCTTAAAGTTAATACTTTTGTTTCATTCCTATATCATAATACATTGGGGTTTAAAGCTACAGGAATGCATTATATCTTGATCTCATTAAACGTACACTTAACCTATGATAAGAAAGCAGATAATAGGGAGGAGCCAGCTCCCTATTAAAATAGTTCAAGATGTTTACCAAAAGCAAATGGAAAGCTTTGTTTACAAAAATAGCTGCGCGTGATGTTCACAGCAATTTTAATTGTAATAGCTGAAAACTAAAAAAAAAAAAAAATTCAAAGCAAGTTTTACAAATTGTGGTATATTCATAAAATGGAATACTGCTTAGCAGTACAGAGAAAATGGTGTACTGTTATACACAGAAACATGTATGTCTCCATTACTTTGAGTAAAAAACTAGTACATTTTATATGATTCAATTTTTATGAATTTCTAGAACAGACAAAACTAATGTGGGTGATAGAAATCAGAAGAGGAGTTGCTTATGGGCTAAAAGGGGAAGTAAGAGAACTTTCTGGAGTAATGGAGAGGTCCTATTTCTTGATTGGGATGTTGGTTACATGGTTGTGTACAACTGCTAACCCTTACCCAACTCTACACTTAGTAATTGTGCATTTTGCTCTGTGTAGATTTTATGTAGATTTTCAAAATAGATTGTAGATGTTAACAAGCTTGTGATAATAAAGGAAAATGTTAGCCAGCCAAAGGGAGAGAAATAAAAAGGATTGCCAAGATGGAGGGAGAACTAGAAGCACTCGTAGCTTCACCTTACCTGGCAGGAGAAGGGGATACTGACTATACTTAAATTTCTAAAAATAATAAGGGGATTATCAACAATTGGGAAAAGGAGGAAGGTATAGCATGAATCATCAAGAAACATCATTTTATTCAGAGTTGGTAGCCAACAAGTGACCTAAAATAAGAAAACGTTAGAGGAGGTTGCTTCCTGGGAATGGTACTGTGGAGGGAGGCGTGGGCATGCTAGAGCACTGCTTTTCAGCATAAGTTTGTCCATGGATCAAGTATGTTACTGTGTATACACAGTGCTTTGATGAAAATAACATTGTAAAGATGTTTTGGTGTCCCCATTGTCCCCAGGATAACATCCAAAAGCTTCAATCCTTCATGGTCTGGCATCCCCATACCCCTCTAGCCTTATCTTTTGCTAGTCCTTTTTCCTCCTCACACTCCTCATCCATCCATTGTCTTCTGGCTTCCAGAATGTGTCTTACTCTGTTTCATCCTGGGCTTTTTCCCATAATGTTTCCTCAGGTTCAGACACTTAGCTCTTCAGTTCCCATACTCACTGGCCTAAGGGTTTTGTTTTGTTTTGTTTGTTGTTGTTGTTCTCTGTTTTAATCTGTATGTACCTCCAGAATGAAAGCGTCCTAAGGATGGGAACTCTATGTGGATCTTTTGGAAGGTTGCATCCTCACCAGCTGTAGCAGGTGCTTAGGGCTGTAGTTGATTCCCAGTCATATATTTAAAATGAGTACATAGTTTGACATTTTAAAATAGTAGCATGACTTTAAGAAGCAATGTAAGTGTTGAATTCTAAATCTCTCCCTGTTTGTAGACAGCTCTCAAGATATTAAGCCGATGGCTACAAGATCTTGGGGTGATATTTCTGAGGATAGAGTAAAAGCGGTGATTGTCATATGTTCATTTTCTGAAAATAAGTGAGGACCACTTGTATTAATCAATGATTTCCAGAGAAATGGAACCAAAAGGACACACACATATACAAAATGGAACCAAAAGGACACACACGCAAAAACACACACACATACACACACAGAAATTTATTAGGAGAGATTGGCTCAGATGATTATGGAGATTGAGAAGTTTAACAATCTACTGTCTGCAAGTTGGGGACCCAGAAAAGCCAGTGGAATAGTTTCAATCAAGGACAGAAGGCCTGAGGATCCCGGGGCTGGTGGTGTAAGTCCTGGTCTGAGTTTAAAGGCCTGAGAACTAAAGGCACTGATGTCCCAGGTTGTCAGAAGTTCCATCTCAAGAAGACAGCATATTTGCCCTTCCTCCACCTTTTTGCTTATGTAGGCCCTCAGTGATTGGAGTCCCTGTGCACATTGGTAAAGTGGTGAAGTGATGTTCTTTACTCAATCTGCCAATTCAAATGTTAATCTTTTCCAGAAACACTCACACAGACACATCTAGAATTAATGTTTTGCCAGCTCTCTGGGCATTCTTTAGCTTGGTCAAATTGACACATAAAATTAAACAACACACCTCTTTAGGTTAATAACTCAATACTGACCTGTTCAGACCTAGGAGAAGGGCCCAAGAATTCCTTGCCTTCCCTGTGTATTAGCTGGTTCCTCCCTATTAACTACTTTCTAGTTAGATCAAAATCCAAAGAAAGAAACTGCAGTTGAATATCTAAACATCAGGAAGCTTTTACATGATCACCTATTGATTAATGCTTAAAAGCTACTTCTTTTTTTTTTTATTTTTTATTTTTATTATACTTTAAGTTCTAGGGTACATGTGCATAACGTGCAGGTTTGTTACATATGTATACTTGTGCCATGTTGGTGTGCTGCACCCATCAACTCCTCAGCACCCATCAATTCGTCATTTATATCAGGTGTAACTCCCAATGCAATCCCTCCCCCGCCTCCCCATAATAGGCCCTGTGTGTGATGATCCCCTTCTCAAGTTCAAGTGATCTCATTGTTCAGTTCCCACCTATGAGTGAGAACATGCGGTGTTTGGTTTTCTGTTCTTGTGATAGTTTGCTAAGAATGATGGTTTCCAGCTGCATCCATGTCCCTACAAAGGACGCAAACTCATCCTTTTTTATGGCTGCATAGTATTCCATGGTGTATATGTGCCACATTTTCTT
>NW_016808026.1:3094803-3101171 GCF_001698545.2 Rhinopithecus bieti
GACCCAGTTCGAGCTTCCCAGCGGCTTTGTTTACCTACTTAAGCCTCAGCAATGGTGGGCGCCCCTCCCCCAGCCTCGCTGCTACCTTGTGGTTAGATGGCAGACTGCTTTGTTAGCAATGAAGGAGGCTCCGTGCACGTGGGACCCTCCCGTCCAGGTGTGGGATATATTCTCCTGGTGTGCCCGTTTGCTTAAAGTGCAGTATTGGGGTGGGAGTCACCCGATATTCCAGGTGTTGTGTGTCTCAGTTCCCCTGGCTAGGAAAAGGGATTCCCTTCCCCTTGCGCTTCCCAGGTGAGGCGATGCCTCGCCCTGCTTCAGCTCTCGCTGGTCGGGCTGCAGCAGCTGACCAGCACCGATTGTCCAGCACTCCCTAGTGAGATGACCCCAGTACCTCAGTTGAAAATGCAGAAATCACCGGTCTTCTGTGTCGCTCGCGCTGGGAGTTGGAGACTGGAGCTGTTCTTATTTGGCCATCTTGCTCCCTTAAATGCTACTTCTTTAAAAATGATAGAGTATATTAGAACATTCTCTCTGGCATAAACTACTGTGTAGTACTAGAGATCTTAACAAAATAAAATTTAAAATCAGCTAAATGTGTACATTTGCAAAGAAAATATTCAATGTTTACTTGCTTTTTACCTTTATATTTTATAAATTGTTGGCAAAGCAGACATGAATAGTTCTCAGTTTAATACAATATGTGACTTAGATTGTAGTACTTAATGAAAAGCTCTGGTACTACATTAGGATTTATAAGTTAAATTTGATTTTTGTTTTGTTTTTGAGACAGGGTCTTGCTCTGTCATACATACTGGTCTGCAGTGGCACAATCATGGCTCACTGCAGCCTGGCTTTCCTGGGCTCACTGCTCTCCTGGGCTCAAGACATCCTCCTGCCTCAGTAGTCAGAAATAGAGAGTAGTGTCAGAAGAGTGTCCTCAGGGTATGGTGGCTGGCTTCCCCCAGAGTGAGCAAGACAGGAAAATGAGGCAGAAGCCACAGTGTCATCTGTGACCTGGCCTCAGATGTCACATTTCTTCATTAATTCAGCATCCTATTAATTACAGAGATAGGCTAGTCTATTCACTGTGGAAGAGGGAGCACAGGGATATGAATACTCAGAGGCAAAAAGCACCAAGGGTCATACTGGAAGTTGGCTACCACACTGGATGTTTACTCAGGCTCCCTCACTGATTAAGTTACTCTCAGATTCAAGCTTGAATGACTCAGGTTGTTGCACCTATATGAATTAAATCTTATGGTGGTACTTGTGAAGAATCAAAATAAAAAAATGTCAGTTTTTTGAAAGCCATTTATAAAGCTTAAATTAAAACCCCAACCTGTGTAATTTGTTATATATTATGAATTCAGTCATCAGCTAACTAGGACCCTACAAATGGGCCCAACATAAAATTATCCTTCAAGATGTTAATAAAGGTACCCACATTGTGTATGTGTCCAGTGTTTCATTGGGGTAGGCCAGGAATCAGATAATACCCAAACAGGGATTTCTGTTTGGAAGGGCTAATGTTTTGAACCACATAGGATGTATTTTGGAAGGACTTTCTTATTTAGAAAAGTGATTATTAGAAATATGTGATTATAAGGAGTATCAGACATCACTTACCAATGTGAAATTTTGCGAGGATAGAGAGGATCTTTATTTTTTTCTCCAGTACTAATTTCTTATTTTTTTCAATCTAATACTCTAAGTAGTCACAGTGGTATGTGACTCATTGCATGATTAGACAATACTGGCTTTTCTTTTTTTGAGAAATTATTTCTATTATCATGACTGCTTTTGAGGTTGGTGAAGATTTACTATTGCCTTACATCATGCCGTTGAAACTACACATTCAATTTTGGGATTTAAAAAATTATCTAAATGTGGACTTTTTGGGGGTGAGTGAGAGAGTTGTAATTTCCATTTTAAATCCACTAGAAACCAATATAATTAGGGTACAGCATATTCTGTCCTATAGTAGATTTTAGAAACATGCAAATGAAGCACACTATTTTCCATGGTTCTTTGATTTTCATTTGGGTGTTTTGAATTTAATGAGATTTTCCTGATGTAGTAACCAGTAAGCTGAACCATGTTTTACTGTGGAAGGACATTTTTTCCTTTTAATAAGCACAGCAATTCATTGCATGATACACCATTGCTGTTTTGTGATAAGGAAGAACCTACCAGTCCAATGTAGGTTTATTCTCCCTTTTGCTAGGACAAAATGTATTCTTCCAGCCATATCATATCCTAGAGATATATTATTTCTGTGGCAGGAATCCATTGCCAAAAATAAAAAAAAGTTGTTTATGGAACTAAAACAGTTCAGGTAGGTAGGAAGTGTAAGACTCGCTGCCATATGCTGTTCTCATCCTATTACCCTCAACATTGAATTAGTTGAAATTTTAACATGTACCTTCATTTCTCTGTAGCAGAAACTTTCTGAGAACTGAAGAGGAGCTCGGTCATACCATTATTGTTACTGGAAATTAAAGAAGAATGTTTTTCTCATCTTTTAATTGGAGATTCAAAAGAAGTCTGTTGACTCCTGGACTACGTTTCCACGGAACTAGTTTTAATAGGTTTCATGTAAGAAAAACAATTCTGTCATCATACAAGTTTGGAAAATTGTGAATCTGTAAACAAAGATAAACAGAATTCCTTACTGCAGGTCACCAGAGAGCACATACGCAGCATGCAGCACCAAAAGGGAGCTTTTATGAATCCAAAATTGCAGGGACCCTTTTTTCCTCTAGGAGTATGTTATGAAGTCAGTGTCTATGGAATAAAATCTGGGAAACACCTTTGTAGGTGATTTTCACTCATTGCAAACCGAAGGTCACTTTGGTTCTTGATTTTCTTGATCAAGAAGTGATCTCTAACAGGTGCTGATTATGGGCCACCATGCCGTTTTCACCAGTACTTCTCTAATTCTATGGAGAAGGCAGTATTTGATATGTTAATTAGTGATGAAGCTGAATATAATATGCTTGAGTCTAAAATTAGGCTTAATTACTTCCATATATATGTGTGTGTGTGTATATATATACGTGTATATATATATACGTGTATATATATACGTATATATATATATAAAAGACACTGAGCACAGTTTGCCTAAGCTGAAGTTAAATGTGTTGAGAATTTGAATTCCCTTTTATAGGCTATTTACCTCAGTAACATTTAAAATATTTATGGAATGAATCATCTGGGTATACTCTATGCTAGGCAGAGCTTTAGGAACATGAACTCGTAAATGATGATGAGATTGTGACTTAAACAGGCTCAGTAAACTAGTCCAGGGTCCCATGGCTGGCAACATAGTGAAGCAGAGACTCAAACCCAATTCATTCTGACTTCATACAGCTCCTAACTACCTCCGGAATATATAGGCAAAGACAGAATGCGATTAATAATAATTGTTCAGCCTTATCAGAGAAAGAGTATCCTAATTTAAGTAAAAATAATGGATTTTATGTGCATTTTAAAATGATGATGTATATTACAGCATAACAGTATAGACACTCAGAATTTTATCTCTGGGATGACATTGGCTTTAACAGTAGTGCTCAGTGAGTAAGTATCCCTGAATAATTAGATCGAGATAATATAAAAGGTGTATTTCTAAGCAAACTGTTTTAAGCATGTGGAAATATATTTTATCAGAGGTTTTGTTTGTTTTTTGTAAACTTGTCGAGTTGGCATTTATTTGAAAGGCATTGTAGTGGAAAGGGTCCTAGGCTTTTAAAATTTCTATTCCTCCACTTACTAGACATCCTATTATTATTATATTTTGGTCAAGTTTTTTGTTTGTTTGTTTGTTTTTGTTTTACCTCTTTGGAGCCTGAATTTCCTTCAATTTAAAATGGGTAAAGTAGTATGTATTTCATAGGATTGTTGTAAATATTAAATGAAATAACATATAAAACACACAGCACAAGGCAAATAGCTGATAACACATTTTTCTTCCCCTTTTCTCTATTTTAGTAATATTTTAAATTTTTATTTGTCATTGAAATTAACTAATTTATGTTAAACCCTAAGATATAATATCCTAGACCTTCTACAACCAGATGTTATCCTCCTAACAAACTAATTTGTAGTTGAACATCTGTGTAAAGCCTGGCTAAAAATTGCCTTAAAAATCCTTCTTTTCTGATGCTAAGACCAATGTTTTTACTCATTTAATATTTCAGAAATGTTCAGAAAAGCTGTTATTCATTCACTAGTGAGACTTGCAATCAGTGGCACCTTGGAATGGAAGAAATATAGTAGAAACATATTGGGTAATGAAGCAAAGAAGTGTGTTGAAATCTATTCCATATGAATTATTGTTGTCTCCATTTCATTGAAAGGAAACTGAACTTCAAAACACCTATGTAGCAGTGGGTAGAGAAAAGACTCGGATTCCCCTTTTCAGAGAAGATCATCTCTACTTATACTTAACACAAGTCCTTAATTCCACAAAGAGTAAATCCGGATGAGCCAAACTGGAAACAAGAGGCAAGTGGAGTAGATCAGAAAACACTTTTTTCGTGTGTGTGTATTATTTTTAAACTTCGACACGAACTGAAGAATAATCATGAAATGCATTTCTTCAAAAGCCTTTAAAAACAGATAATCTGTAGGTTAGACTAATTAGAAAGGTAATTGGTCTGGGATAATTTGTGTAACTTTATGACAGTTTTTGTCAAATCAAAAACTGTAGTAAGTCGATAGTGCATTCACGATGTGCATTCACTGATGTGGCACAACACTGGTAACAGTATACAGAGAAGAATCTGACAGTTTCGGAAATATAGGCACACATATCAGATGATTATATCAGTGCAAACCTGTTGCTTTGGTTACGTGAGGGTACACTTCAAAAATACACAATTCAAAACTTTTTTCTTTTTCTGTCAATATAGACAAACCTAGGTTAATAAAAATAGTCAGGGGGTTCAGTCTCCCAGGAAAAGCAGTCTGAAGAATGATGAATACATTGTGCCTTGAAGGCTACAATCAATCTTTATTGAAAAGAATCTACACTGAAGACAGGCAGGGCTTTTTGGACAGTCCTACCTCATTACATTTTGCATTTATCTGCCATCTTCTTACTGCCGTTGGTCATTGAGGGTTATAACCATTTACTTAACAGTGATTTTTTTCTTTTTACAAATGAAGATAAATGAGCCTACAATATTAAATCACATCCTTGTTTCCTCATTTTATTTGGGTCCCTGTAAATATTCAATGTTGAACTTTTTTCTTTAAAACTTAAGTAAAACATTGGGCTATGAAAGGTTAGTGGCTTAATGTATTTGTTTTTCTATCTATCTATCTATCTATCTATCTATCTATCTATCTATCGCTCAAAAGAGAGAGGGAGAGAGACATGTAATTTTTTGTGCAAGTAGAAATTCTAAGTTTAAGGTCTCATTTTATTTATTTATTTATTTATTTATTTATTTAGAGACAGAGTTTTGCTCTTGTTGCCCTGGCTGGAGGGCAATGGCGTGATCTTGGCTCACTGAAACCTCCACCTCCCGGATTCAAGTGATTCTCTTGCCTCAGCCTCCCGAATAGCTGGGATTACAGGCATGCATCACCACGCCTGGCTAATTTTGAATTTTAAGAGCAATAGTTTGCAAACTGGGAGCCTCAAAACTGAAAAATGGCACCAAGCCTCAATTCTACAGCAGTTACAGCACAGTTGACAAGGCATAAAAGGGGAAGTGTGTTCACCTTTGTCGTGATTGGCCGTCATGTGTTCTTTTTTAAGACAAATAGAGCTATTTAAGCTGATTTGTCTATAGCTGATTGATTTAATTTCACTGAATCATGCTGTGAGGGGCAAAAACATAACGCTTGCATTTTTATGTTTAGGGTTAGGATTTCCAGGAAATCAGGACAACCTAAATTTTGCTTAAGTGAGGTATCTAAACAGTAGCCCCTATATTTATTTATTTATTTTCAGCAATAGGAATACAGGAAACTATACCAAATTTAGGCAGTTATTTACTAAAGGGAAACCGAAAAAGGATATGAACCCATTACTTCATTCAGTAAGTTCTAGTTTTAAATATCGATCTTATTAATGCTTTTGCATAAAGTGTAACCTTAATGTGTATTTTTCTTTGCTTCATCTCCGAGGTGACTTTCTAGTTAGGACACCACTGAAGCTAGGTGGTCAAAAACAGGGGCGTCCTTCTCCCTTTATACAGCACAGTGCTTCTGGATATGTCCTATTTCTGGCAGCTTGAGGGTCTGACTGACACAACAGGATGCTTCAGAATATCTCTTTGTAGGAAAACTCTCTCTCATTCTCTCTGTACTTCATCTTTTCTAACTAAATTCCAAAAAAAAAAAAAAAAAAA
>NW_016808026.1:3101519-3132816 GCF_001698545.2 Rhinopithecus bieti
GAATTTGTACTGTTCTTCTGAAAATAAAACTTAGAAAATACCTTTTTTTGTATTCAGCCACAATAATATATTCCTAATGACCATGACAGGAAATAATGATAACGTTAAACTTTAGTGTCTTTTCCATAAGTTTTAGATATACTGGGCATATGTGATACTTATTATACACGGAGGCATCTCAAGCAGAATTCAACCTTGAGAATGATCGTTAACAAAATTGATAATTTAAAAAAATCAGTGGCTTTGTTATTTGTGTGTAAACACACACACAAAAATGAAGAGCCAAAAGTTAATGGTTATGATTTCTGTCTTGTTCCCTGTCCTAGAACTGAATTGTTACAATCCAAAACGATATGATTTTTAAAAGTTATGTTGTATAGTATTTATTGCAGCTATCATTTGCTTCAACTTTAACCAAAAGGCAAAGTCATGGTAATCTCTCTGGCCAGTAGTTTGTTTGAAGGTTCTTCCTTGCTCAGAAATCTTTGGCAGCTCCTCAGAGGCTCAAGGAAAACAATTTTTTTGTATGGTATTCAAGGCTTCACAAAGGCCTTCCTTGCTAGCCTCTTCCCCCCTCCTTCCACCCTGCTTCCTATGTTCACAAAGTTCTCTGCCTTGCCTCAAATGTTATAGATTTCAGTCTTCTTTGAAATACCCTCTTAACACTTCTCTGCTAAGCAAATTCCTATTATTCTTGAAGGTCAGCTCAAATTTACCCTCTAGTGAGGAGGGCATCTTGCATTCTTCTTTCTTCTGACTTCTGGCCAAATTACTTTCTTCCTCCCTTGCATTGCCTGATTCCTTTGTTCATATCACAAGTTTGGCTTAGATTACACAATTATTATAAGATACTTGGGTTTCTGCTAGTTTCTTCGTCTTTTGGAGAGCAGGTATAATATGTTACTTATCTTTTAATCATTAGAGCCTGGTATGGTAAAGGAGATAAATAAATGAATTGAATCATAGGTCTATCTCCAGATGTTAAAAGTCATTGTAATAAATGAGGGAGAAAATATCCAAAATGTTTTTCTTCTCTTTTATTTAAGTCTATCAATCTTATTGCTTAAGTGGATGGACTATTTGAATAGTTGATATTTCTAATTAGCTTGTGTATTCCAAAGGTAATTTACGTTGCTCCTGTGTTTTACCATTAATCCCAAACTGTGGGCATCATAAAGATGCCTCAAAAATTAATTTAATAACTAGCTAAAGTATATCATACCATTTTCTTCAAGCTGATTGCTTCACGGGTTCTTATTTCCATAAGATCTTCTAGCAGAAGTAATTTCAGGTTGGTGTCTATCTGAAAGCCTTCTGTCCAGCAGATAGCATTGAAGTGGAGCTCTCCTTAAAGAGGACAGAAAAGCAGGCTGTCTGCCTCTTTGCCACAGAGCCAGAAGGACAGGCTGAAAAGTGTCTTTCCTTTGACTAAAGATAATCACATTCCACTAAAGGCAGCCCATTTCAGACTGATTATTGGCCAACTTTATATCCAGAAGGAAAGCAATTTATCAGAAAAGGAGTAGCCTTTCAGAGAATTAAACTTTTTGTCTAGATTTGGACTGAAGAAACAAGGCGTATTGAGGGAGAGCAATTAAAGCTCTTTTGGTCTAGAAGAGAAAATCAAACTCCAAGGGAATTTTAAAAGGCCTTTTTCTTGTGAAATATGACAGTTTGCAGAAGCCTGTTCTTCTTGCATTTACCCTTTCAATGAAGAAACTTATCTTCCTGACAAAAATTGCATTAAGAAGCAGCTGCAGCCGTTTTCCCTTAGGCAGCATCCTGAGGGAATATTTGAGAGAATAACTCCCTGAAGATAAATGGGTTCCTCAGGAGCCTTGGGCAGGAGGAATAAAGGCGATTCTTTATTTTTCAAGTGGTGAGCACTTCTGTGAATTTGCAGGTTAGCCCAAGCTAAAATCAACACAACTTTTGATTAGGAATAGTTGCAGGTCAGCAGTATTTTTTGTTTTGAAGTTTCGCAGCACAGTCCTGTGGATGGTTATGGTTCTTTTCTCTGTTTCCAAGTTTACGGAAGTTTGAGAGGTGACCTTTTGTGGACTGGAGGAGGCCAAGAAACTGAGTGAAGTGCACACTCTGTATCCCTTTGCCGGGAAATTGTCTCTCAGGCTGCAGGCCTTGGAGCAGTAGTAACTATGATTGACATGTAATGATGCAGTCAAAGCACACATCACATAGCAAGACCAAATCTTCATTCTGAAGTTGTACCTAAGTGCTAAATCCTCATTCTGAAGTTCTGAATGAAGTTTAGCCCCTCATTCTGAAGTGCCAACATCCATCTTTACAATGTTCTGTGACTCCCCTCACCTTCTGTCACTTTCTTCCCCCATTGTCCCTACAGATGTTTCCTTCTCTGGGTTACATCCACTCCTGCTTCAGGATCTCCTTGTCATAAACTTAGGTTTCTCCAAGTATTTATCCCATTTACCTCTGGTTAGCCCACAATGACAAGGCAGCAAAATTCATTTTTATACGGGGTGGAGGGGGAATCGTTGTGATAACTTACCCTTTAACATTTGAGCCTGTCTCATAGGCTCATAATTCCATTACTTTGCCAATAATAGTGGTAATTAAATATGCCCTTCTGTTTAGGATTTAAGGCATAGTAGTATTTTAACAGTTAAGAATTTACTGAGCATATTCCTCTTCACAAATAATTTATTGGTGATTAAGTATGAAATTACCCTGTGTTTTAATTCTTATTTTCTCTCATCTCTTTTCTCTTCTCTTTTTTTTTTTTTTTGCGGGGGGGGTGACAGAGTCTCGCTCTGTTGCCCAGGCTGGAGTGCATTGACAAAATCTTGGCTCACTGCAATCTCTGCCTCCTGGGTTCAAGAGATTCTTGTGCCTCAGCCTCCCGAGTAGCTGGGATTACAGGCGTGTACCACCACGTCTGGCTAATTTTTGTATTTTTTGTTGAGATGCGGTTTTTGGCCAGACTGGTCTCAAACTTCTGGCCTTAAGTGATCCACCTGCCTTGACCTCCCAAAGTGCTGGGATTACCAGCATGAACCACCATGCCTAGCCTCTTTCTCTCTCATTCTTGGTAGCATTTATTGCTTATATCTTTTTGATTGCTGGAAGAATTGATTAATACCCATAAGACTTAGTAGCACAAATCTGTAGTATTTCATGTAACAAGAGCAAATGTTTTCAAATATATTATGGGAACTATTTTATCTCTACAAATAAGTTGAAAAAATACTTTTAGGTAATATAAAAGTAATTTGAAATCACAACTTAAAACAGAGCAAATATTTTCACAAATTTTATTTGTTGATAGGACAACTGATGTTAAATAAATTTTTCCATATTAAATGTTTTAAGTTGACTATGTTTCAAAGAGAAAATATAATGGATTTAATAGTATATTGTATACAGTATAGATTTTATACTGCAACTAATGAAATGGAACCTTTATGGTGAGGAGGGACCTTGGACAGTCGGTTGGGGTGGTGGTGGTAGTGGTACTGGTGCAGGAGGACACAGATGGGCCAAGCAGCCCTACATGTGACACCAGTTTCTGAATGGTGTTAAGACTACTTAGTAAAGATATTGAGTGAGCAGTGAGAAGTAAGTGTGAGGAGCAAGAAGAAAGTTAGAGTGTAGCCCCTCCTTCACATTCAGGCCTCCCATCAACTAAAGGCACAGTCTCCAGATTCTACCCCAACATGCATTCTGACTGATGTTAGAAATTACTTTTGCTTCCCTTCATAAGGTGGTTTTTTCTAGAATGATAATTAATGATAGAGTTGTAAAACAATCTTAAACAATTAATTGGGAACTACCAAATAAATATCTGTGATGTTTGATGTTGGAAAAACATGATATGAACCATTTGCTGAGGAGGCCCTAGTTTATTAGTTGAAAGACAAATTTGTCATGACATCTCTTTATACAACTTTATATATCTTCATTACTCATTAAATCAAAACTCAGCAATAACAAAACTTTATTACATGAGAAAATAGTATATGATGCAGAGGAAAAAACTAAAGGCTGATAACCAATATGCCTGAATTTTAGCTCTGCCATCTCCATCCCCAACAAGAGAAGCATTGTTTTGTTTTGCATATTGAGTTTCAATATAATACTTTAGTTGAAAAAAAAGGTTCTTCAACAAAATACTTGCAAACAGAATCCAACAGCACATCAAAAAACTAATCCACTCTGATCAAGTTGGCTTCATCCCTGGGGTGCAAAGTTGGTTCAACATACACAAATTATAAATGTGATTCATCACATAAATAGAACTAAAGACAAAAACCACATGATTATCTCAATAGATGCAAAAAGGCTTTCGATAAAATTCAACACCTCTTCATGTTAAATACTCCCAGTATACTGGGTATTGAGGGAACATACTTCAAAACAATAAGAGCCATCTATATCAAGCCCACAGCCAACATTATACTGAATAGGCAAAAGCTGGTAGCATTTTCCTTGAAAACCAGTACAAGACAACTGCCACTTCTATCCAACACAATATTGGAAGTCCTAACCAAAGCAATCAGGCAAGAGAAATAAATAAAGGGCATCCAAATAGGAAGAGAGGAAGTGAAACTATCTCTGTTTGCAGACGACATGATTCTATATGTAGAAAACCCTATCATCTCAGCCTAAATGCTCTTCTAGCTGATAAACAACTTCAGCAAAGTTGCAGAGTACAAAATCAATGTAAAAAAAATTACTAACATTCCTATACACCAGCAACAGCCAAACTGGGAGCCAAATTAGAAAGGCAATCCCATTCACAATTGCCACAAAAAGAATAAAATACCTAGGAATAGAGCTAACCAGAGAGGTGAAAGATCTCTACAGGGAGAATTACAAAACACTCCTCAAAGAAATCAGAGAAGACACACACAAACAAATGGAAAAACACTCTATACACATGGATAGAAAGAGTCAGTATCATTAAAATGGCTATACTGCCCAAAGCAATTTACAGATTCAGTGCTATTCCTATCAACCTACCAATGACATTCTTCATAGAATTAGAAAAAAAAAATTTTTCAAATTTATATGGAACCCAAAAAGAGCCTGAATAGCCAAGGCACTCCAAAGCAAAATAAACAAAGCTGGAGGCATCACGTTACCAGACTTCAAACCATACTACAAGAATACAGTAATGAAAACAGCCTGGTACTGGTACAAAAATGGGCACATACCAGTGGAACTGAGTAGAGAGCCCAGAAAGAAGTCTGCACATCTATGACCACTTGATCTTTAACAAAACCAGTGGCAAAAAGACTTCCTATTCAATAAATGGTGGTGGGATAACTGGCTAGCCATATGCAGAAGATTCTTTACACCATATACAAAAGTCAACTGAAGTTGGATTAAAAACTTAAATGTAAAACCCAAAACCCTGGAAGACAACCTAGGCAATACCTCATTGACATAGGAATAGGCAAAGATTTCTTGACAAAGACACCAAAAGCAATTGCAACAAAAGCAAAAATTGACAAGCGGGATTTAATTAAACTTAAGAGCTTCTGCACAGCAAAAGAAACGATCAACAGAGTAAACGACAACCTGCAGAATGGGAGAGAATATCTGCAAACTATGCATCTGAAAAAGTTCTAGTATCCCAGCATCTATAAGGAACCTACATAAATTTACAAGGTAAAAACAAAAACCCCATTAAAAAGTGGGCAAAGGACATGAACAGACACTTCTCCAAAGAAGACATACATGTGGCTGACAAGCATATGAATAAAAGCTCAATATCACCGACCATTAGAGAAATGCAAATCAAAACCACAATGAGATACCATCTCACGCCAGTCAGAATGGCTATTATTAAAAAGTAAAAAAATAATAGTTGCTGGTGAGGTTGTGGAGAAAAGGGAACACTTATACACTGTTGGTGGGAGTGTAACTTAGTTCAACCATTGTGGAAAGCAGTATGGTGATTTCTCAAGGAGCTAAAAGCAGAACTACCATTCAACCCAGCAATCCCATTACTGGGTATATACCCAGAGGAATATGAATCATTCTGCTATAAAAACGCATGCACATAAATGTTCATTGCAGCAGTGTTCACAATGGCAAAGACATGGAATCAACCTAAATGTCCATCAGTGACAGATTGGATAAAGAAAATGTGTTACATACACACCATGGAATACTATACAGTCGTAAAACAAGAATGAGATCATGTCTTCTGTGGCTACATGGATGGAGATGGAGGCTGTTATCCTTACCAAATTAACACAGGAACAGAAAACCAAATACTGCATGTTCTTACTTAAAAGTGGGAGCTAAATCATAAAACTCATGAACACAAAGAATGCAACAACAGACACTGGGGTCTACTTGAGGGAGTAGGTTGGGAGGAGGAGGAAGAGCAGAAAAGATAACTATTGGGTACTGGGCTTAATACCTGGGTGATGAAATAGTCTGTACAATAACCCCCCCACACGTGTTGATCTATGTAACAAACCTTCACATGTACCCTCGAACCTAAAATAAAAGTTTTTTTTTTTTTAAAAAAAGGAAAGAAGGTTCTATACAAAAAAAAATGAAGAAAAAAAAAAACTTTAGAACTCTGTGGCAATACATGTACTGCATCCTGTGTAAGTCCTTGGGTACCATGAAATTTCCTTCTTTTTTTTAGAGCACCCAGTGCCCTCCATCGTCATCAACCACCCACTGCCGCAGATGCTGAGCCCCCATCTGTTGAGTGGTCACCCTGTGCCAGAAACTCTGTATTACATGTGCATTTTCTCATTGATTACTTAGACCAGGCTTGGGCAAACTTTTTTTCTGCAAAGGGTCAGATAATAAATATTTTAGGCTTTTGGAACCATTAGGTCTCTGTCACAATTACTCATCTCTGCTGATGAGGGGAAAATGATTCCAAAAGACAATGTGCATTGTGTTGAAATAAAATGCACACACAACAAGGTAAAGGAATTAGAACTAGAATCTTGGTCGTACAACTCGAAATTTTATAATCTTCTCATAATTACTCCTTATAGTGTGACTTCCTAAACTGTAAAGGAAACTTTGTAGGTTAGAAAAAAAGATGCATTTATCTTCTGTAAGTGGATAGTGGACCCTTTAGGAAAAGAATAAAAGTAATAGAAGACAAAAGAGGAAGAAACTCTTAGGAAGAATTTTTTATTTCACGGAAATCTTTCTCCCCCAATAGAACAATGAATTGCTTGTCCTAATATTGTTTCCTTAACTCTTAATATATTGCCATATAACATATTCTACTAACAATATAAAGACTTGACTGTCTTTACTTTGCTATTATTCTTTCTGAATCTACAACATTTTCTTTAAAATAATCTGCATGTGTTCTCCTTCATTTATTTGCACATTTTTCCTTCGGAAGACCTGGTACTCATTGGAGAAAATATAGCGTAATGGTTAAGGGCCCAAGAGCTGAAATAAGGTTTCCTAGTTTTTCACCCCCAACTCTGCTATTTATCTTTATCAAATAACTTTCCTGTGCCTAGATTTCTGAACTGTAGAGTGGGTGTAATAATAGCATCTATGACCTAGGGTTGCTATGAAGGTTATGATTACTGCATGAGAACACTCATTGTGTGCATGCTGGTTACTCTCCAGCTTGCTCAGTACATGTGATTCCTTATCACTCTTGTTTTTAGTGCAAGTCAATACTTGAGTCATCCTGAAATTTGCCAGTCACATTTATTTTACTTGATTTATATTTTTCACTCAGATCTGAAGGCATTAGGAATATACCCATAAAGAGAAAAGCTTAAAATATATTTTACATTTACATTTGTATGCAAATATGCATAGATTATTTTGATTTTAATTGCTCTTTATTAAAAGAAGAGTACCTTTTAAAAATTAAGTTTACTATAAGGTAAAATTCTCATTCAAGGTGAAAGCATTTGTATTTGAGGATCTGAAGAAGAATACATTTAGGTGATGTTATGTAAGTGCCATTTATTTTTGTTACTTATAAAATAACAGTAAATAAAAGGCATATGTTTGGTCATTAGTTATCATCATTGTGATTGATCTTTTACCCTTGATACCAAGTATGTAAAGTCAGTTGCTTTGCTGTCTTTGGAATTATAATAGGTTTGGGTGAATGTTCTGTGATTGCTGATAATTATAATATCGGTCAAAGAATGTACCATCTTTGACCACATCTTTTGTCAAAATTTCAGTACATTTACCTGTCTCCCTTCACCTCTCACTTTTCCAAGAATCATTTCCAAGGTAAAGCAGTCTTATTAAAACAGAAGGATGTCCCTAGTGTGTTGACGTAGAAAACAACAACCATGATGAGTGCAGGGATACTCTGGTTAGGTAAATTTCCTTGTGTTTACATGGATCTTAAATGTTAACCTTGCCTGCAGCATAATTCCAGTAAGACAAGAAAAAGGTAAGGAAACTATATTGAAACAAGTGATTCTTGTTTTCCAACATAAATTCTGCCTCCGGCAAGACAAGTCAATTATTTTCTAGTCAATGAAGATAGAAAAAGAATAAAGTTACCAGTTGATTTTTGCTTCTGATTAGAAAATTTTGTTTTAATCTCAGCCAGAGATCTTTCAGCTTTGCCACAGGGCACTTTTAAATAGAGTTGTCAAGGGAGGCCTTCTTGAGAAAATGACACTAGAACAAAATCTTGAAGAGAGAGAGCCACGTGAATATAGGGCAAAGAGCATTCCAGGCAGAGGGACCAGCCAGTGCAAGGACCATGAGGTGGGAACATGCCTGGAACATTTGAGGAACACAAAGGAGGCCAGTTTGACTGGTGCACAGTGAGCAGAGGAAAGCAATAGGGAATGGAGTCAGAGAGGTAGTAGGGAAGGGTAGAGGGACATCATGAGAGCTTTCTAGGACTTTGTAGGAGATGGCACCTTTTCATTAATTTCTCTATTTAGAACTCTGTATTTAGAAAATAGTGCATTTTTATAAAGGAAATTAATTTTATAATTAATACTTCCTTTATGAGAGAAATCATTAAATTATTTTAATTTTTAGGAAAATTCACAAATACATATATAATCAGTTTAATTTCCCATCTCTGATGAAAATTTTTGCCTATAATTTCAGTAATAAAGTATCCTTTGTAAAAGTTGTTTTCTATATTTGACCATCATATCATTTTTAATGTGTTATATTCAGTTTGAATGCTGACCCTACATTGGTTAGCTCATTGTTCTCTATATTTTATTTGACAGAAAGTAGTTCAAAAGCAAATGAACTACTTTGTGGAGATTAAAAATATAGTGAGCAATTTCATGTCCTTTCAAAAAGTATACTTTGAACCAAGAAAAGGTTACTTTTTGTTCCTGCTCTTTGATTTCATTTTAATTATAAAACTAATTTCATGCTTTTAAATGTTAAATTACTATAAGGGTTTTTAACTTTATAATTTCCTTAATTCTAGCATTATCTATTATCTACCATGCTAATTTCCTTTCTGATTAATTGGGAGTACAACAGATACCAGCACAAAAATAGCAGAGGTCAAAATACTTAACAAATGAGATTCTGATACAATGCATAATTCATGAAATATATTCACTCCTGTTTTCAATCGTCCTCAATTGTAATGCATCTTGCTAAATGCAGCTCACCACATTGTTTTAAATGTTGCTGAAATCTTCAGGTTCCTAATTTTTTTTTTCTTTTTTTTTTTTTTTGAGACGGAGTGCCGCCCAGGCTGGAGTGCAGTGGCCAGATCTCAGCTCACTGCAAGCTCCGCCTCCTGGGTTTACGCCATTCTCCTGCCTCAGCCTCCCGAGTAGCTAGGGCTACAGGCGCCCGCCACCTCGCCCGGCTAGTTTTTTGTATTTTTTAGTAGAGACGGGGTTTCACTGTGTTAGCCAGGATGGTCTCGATCTCCTGACCTCGTGATCCGCCCGTCTCGGCCTCCCAAAGTGCTGGGATTACAGGCTTGAGCCACCGCGCCCGGCCCAGGTTCCTAATATTTTTATACTTGTGGAAAAAATCTTTTTTGGTCCGCTTTGTCATTGCTTTCTTTATAAAAGTTTCTTCTTAAAGGAATACTCATTTGGCTTTGTACTTCGAAGTTCTCTAATATTTGGTTACTCATGCCAGAGGAACTGAGTACCAGCTCATAATTCAAGTTAATCTATCGATAAGCAAAGTATAAATTTACTTCACCATATAATGTACCAGCATTCTGTTGTTTTGTGATTTCAAAGACAAGAAAATAATTTATTGTTGTCTTTGCATTAGTCATCAGGACTATTTCAGCTGCAAGTAGCAGAAATCCAATTCAAATTATTGTATTTTAAAAAGGATAAGGGGAAACTAAAGGATGTGGGGTTGATTCCAACCCAGTGGATTTAGGTGTTCAAATGATATCACTAGGATTCTGACTGTCCGTGCATCTCTCTCACTTCACTAACTCCTGAGTTTAGCATCATTTTCAGGCAACACATAGCAGCAAATTGGCCCCTGTCAGTCTCAGGCTTATGCGGCTCATAGCTAACAATCCAGTGTTTATTATTTGGCCACAAGGGCTGTATTTAGCCATTCTTAGCCATAAGAACACCCCCGGTTAAATCTTTGTCCAGAGGAATGGGAAACTGATAATGAGCTGAGTGCTCAACTGAGATAGGAAAGGTGAAATGGCAGGAACAGAGAATGGGAGACTTTAAAACCAGAGATGCAAGATGAACAGCAGCAATACCAAATTCCAATGTGGGTTAGTTTCATGTGTTTCACAATAAAGGGAAAGATTATAATGACATGTTTATCCTTTGTTTTTATCCCTGTCCAGTAAAATCCTCTTTCAGATTTTAAAATATCCTACATTAAAAGTTAAAAATAAATGCAATAAGCAAAGGCAGTCCTGCTGTGGTGTCTGGGAGGTGTCTGTAAAGCTACTGTGAAACACAGCACAACTGTCCTGGAAGCTGGTTGTTTGGGGTGTATGAAACTTCAATGTCAGTCTGCCTGCTTTCTGAGATTCAGATACTGAGATGGTGACAATTTTGTTTCAGAGCAAAGAATAAAGATTAAAAGGCAAGAAAGTAATAAGAAAAAAGAAGACCCTTGGCCGGGCGCGGTGGCTCAAGCCTGTAATCCCAGCACTTTGGGAGGCCGAGACGAGCGGATCACGAGGTCAGGAGATCGAAACCATCCTGGCTAGCACAGTGAAACCCCGTCTCTACTAAAAAATACAAAAAACTAGCGGGGCGAGGTGGTGGGCGCCTGTAGTCCCAGCTACTCGGGAGGCTGAGGCAGGAGAATGGCGTGAACCCGGGAGGCGGAGCTTGCAGTGAGCTGAGATCTGGCCACTGCACTCCAGCCTGGGCGACAGAGCGAGACTCCGTCTCAAAAAAAAAAAAAAAAAAAAAAAAAGACCCTTGAGCAGGAATAGTATCATAACAAGACCACCACCATCCTTTCAGACCAACACATTTAATTGAGTCTCAGAGATACATCAAGAGCATATTTCTAACTCCAGAGTCAGTAGTTAGCAATTGAAATACCCTAGTGGAGTTAATGCTCCTGTAAGGCCATTTCCCTTTTTCATTTCTGCTGTCAGAATTTTTGACCTCATCATCCCTAGCCTGGATTACCACTTTGGCTCTTTGCTTATCACACCTGCTTTGAGGGGGTCAGGAGCTCAACCTGGGGTCAGGCTCACCTTTTTTTTTTTTTTTTTTTTTCTGAGTTGGAGTCACTTGCCCAGGCTGGAGTGCAGTGGGTGCGATCTCTGCTCACCGCATCCTCTGCCTCCCGGGTTCACGTGATTGTCTTGCCTCAGCCTCCCGAGTAGCTGGAATTATAGGTGTGCACTACCACGCCCGGCTAAGTTTTGTATTTTCAGTAAAGACGGGGTTTCACCAGGTTAGCCAGGCTGATCCCAAACTCCTGACCTCAGGTGATCCGCCCACCTCGCCCTCCCAAAGTGCTGGCATTACAGTCATGAATCACCATGCCCGGCACACCATTTTGAAATACAAAGTTAATCATGCTGCTTATCTGTGTAATACTCACTCATCAGTGACACTTTCTTAACTATAGATTCAGGTTTTGGAGCACAGGACCTGTTATGATATATGCCTGGGCTCTGGTGAGTGGGAGCAGCTGTCACATGGCAGTCTCCCATCCCTCTACCTATGAGCAGGTTGCACAGGTGTCAGTGAGCGGGTTGCACGGGTGTCAGTGTGCATCCACACCAGTGTACTTTTCTGGGTCTTAGTTTCATCACCTATAATGGGGGATCAAAATAGTATCTGCCCTGTAGACTTGTGTTGTGAAAACTTAATGCAAAAAGAAAAAAATGTATGTGACATATTCACCACAGCATTTGGCAAATACTAAAGTTTAAATGAATGTTGGCTATTCTCTGACCTCTCTCACTCTGTAGCTCCATCCATGGACACTCTCCCAAATTTGCCCTATGATTTAGCCACAGCAACCTTCTGAGTTCCTCATTTGCCACTCTGTTTCACACTTCTTAGCCTTCATTCACACTGCCTCTTCTATTTCTTCCACTAGACTGAACAGCTTAAAGTTAGAAATTCTATCTTCTGTGCTTTTACAATACTTAACACAATGCCAGGCACTTTGCTGAAGACTGTAACAAATACTGCTGGATGAGGACAACTATTCATTTCTCAAAATTGAATTGACTTCTTTGTGTACTTGGCCTTAGTTCAGCTTCATAGTGGGGTAGGGCAGAAGCCTCACTGAAAAAAACTGTTTTACCCTAGTGTCAGGGGTATTCTGGAATTGTTGCAGAATGGGTTTTGTTTTTTTTTTTTTGCTAAGTGTAGTAATTTTACTGACAGCCTTTTAAGATGTTCTATGTTGTCCCAGAGACTTCATGAAAAAAAAAAATGTATGATCAACCTGTTTCAACTAAAGGTAACATTAGGTCATTTAAACAAAGAAAACATGTCTATTTATAGGATTATTAGAGAAAATACAAAAATTGTCTCAGGTAGGAGTTTCTCTGGGGCTGTTTTGGGGTTTTGAATGGGGTTTATGCCTACTGGATGTTAAGAACTTCTTCTAGATTATGACTTGTCTTCTTAAGACTCCACCTTTCCTGTGCTGGAGAGAACCAACATGACCCCCTATAAGTGCAGGTCACTCATATTGAGGGTATTGGGTTGTGCTATCGAAGTATGAAGAACTGCTGGCACTTTCATTTTCATCAGCGTTTAACCATTCAACCAGGGTGATCTGCCCACAGTAAAATACATTAGAAGCATTCCTCCTACTCAAATGTGTAGTTGTTAATTGGCAACTTCTTCTGAGAACTCAAAAATATTCATTCTTCCCTGATTTCCACAGCCAGTCTTGATAAAAGTGACCCCCAAAAATGGTAGTTAAAAGGAGAAGAGTATGAAGTGCTGAGATAAATGAAGGTTTATTATAAATATCTTACAGATTAGAGTTACTTTATTTGCAGTTGCAGTGATTTATTGTTGGTGAGCTGCCCAGAATTGCTTCAATACGGTAAATGACTGTCTTGTTCAAGACATGCTTGTTACTTATTTGTGTATGAGCACCACACTATTTGCCCTACTTTATAAATATTTAGGTTCATTTTATCATCAGTCCCCAAGTAAACAAACATCTCATCCAGTAACAAAAAAGCAATGTATTCTAATTGTCCAATATCAACAAAACATTTTAAAATTAACTTTATGCAAATTTGATTGGATATTTTCATTAGTTGATTAAAATGAACTGTTTGAAAAGTTGCTTCAAATATTTTCACAATTAAAATTATTGTTGCCATAGATTAATTTGTCATTGAAACACTTATACAAAGTTAATTTCTTTGCAAACTCATTGCAATTGCATTCTTACAGATGTCTTAGAAATAAATTATAAAATTTTAAAGATTTATATTAACTTTATAATAAAAGTATAATAAACGATGGCTTTGAAATTATTTGTGTTGAACTACAAAAGAAAATGTCGTAAATCCCATTCTGACAAATTTTTATTCTTTGTAATGGTAAAGGGAAGCATTACATAGAATATCTTTAAGATAATTCTTTTGAGGCCAGGTGCAGTGACTCACACCTGTAATCCCAGCCCTTTGGGAGGCCAAGGTGGGCGGATCATATGAGGCCAGGAGTTCTATACCAGCCTGGCCAACATGATGAAACCCCATCTCTACTAAAAATACAAAAAATTACATGGGCATGGTGGCATGCACCTGTAATCCCAGTACTCAGGATTACAGGTGCATGAGAATAAAGAACCCTGAGGCATGAGAATAAAGAACCCAGGAGGCAGAGATTGCAGTGAGACAAGATTGCACCACTGCACTCCAGCCTGAGTGACAGTGAGACTCTGTCTCAAAAAAAAAAAAAAAAAGATAATTCTTTTGATATTCTTTCTTATATTTATTTCTTAGAAAGAACATATTGTGTGTGTGTGTGTGTTTGTGTGTGTGTGTGTATGTACCCTTCTTCCTCCCCATCCCCAGGATACTAGTTTCTTATTTTCATAAAATAAGTGATAATTTTTTTTGGATTTGAGAATTTATGAAATCACGTCATGTGTTGAGGAATGGGGAAGCAAATATGAGAGAGGGTCAACGAAAAATTTAGGATGTTCACATGGTAAATCATGAGCTTTAAAATTACAGCTGTGCATAAGAAGCTGTGTTTTAATAATCTGCCTTTGCCATATTTCTTCTTCCAGTTGAATCTTCCAGTTGGATATCCACTATCTTAAATGTTATGGACACTTAGGATCTTGTGTTGTATATTTAAGAAACTTAAAATGCTTATTACAAATTATTAATGCTTAGAAATTTGATTTTTGCCAATGCCCAACTAACTTATTGGTAGGAAACTGCATACATTTGTTAGAAAAAACAGGGGCTGATTATAGGAGAAACTAAGAAAGATAAAGCTAGGTTTTGGAGAGGTGCACCTTATATCGGAGACCCAGTCTTACCATGTGTATCTGAGAGTTTGCATTTCCTTTGGCGATACATTAATTGTTTTTAAAATAATTGAAATATAGTACACATACCATAAAATTCACCCTTATAAAGTGTACAACTTAATGATTTCTAGTGTATTCAGAAAGCTCTGTAACCATCACCGCTATCTAATTCTAGAATATTTCCATCACCTTATAAAGAAACTGTACCCATTAGTAGTCATTTCTTACTTCCTTCTTCTGTAGCGCCTGTACACCATATTCTACTTTCTGTCTCTATGGATTTGCTTATCCTATCTCTATGGATTTGTCCTATAATGGACATTTCATATAAGTGAAATCATACAATCTGTGCCCTTTTTTGTCTGACTTCTTTTGCTTTACTTGATGTTCTCAAGGTTCATTCATGTTGTAATATGTATCATTTCTTCATTCTGTTTTATGATTGAATAATATTCCATTGTGTGCATATACTACATTTTGTTTATCAGTTGATAAACTGGAATGCTTCCACTTTTAGGCTATTGCAAATAATACTTCTATCAACATTCATGCATAAGTTTTTGTGTGAACATTAATACTCTTGTATGGATACCTAGGAGTGGGATTACTGGAAAATATGATAACTCTATGTTTGAGTTTTTGAGGAACTGCCAAAGTTTTCACAGCAACTATGAACCATTTTACATTCTCAGCAATACATGGGGTTCAAGTTTCTTGACCTTCTAGTCAACATTTTAATTTGGAGCTGCCTAATTTTGAGTTATTTATCTTTTATTGCTGAGTTGTAGTAATTTTCATATATTGTAGATATTAGATTCTTAAAAGAGATATATTTTGGAAATATTTTCTTCTATTGTGTGGGTTGCATTTTACTTTCTTTATAGTATCCTTTAACATGTACAAGTTTTAGTTTTGAACTCCAGCTTACCTTTTCTGGTTTTGGTTGGCTGTGCTTTAGTTGTCTTATCAAAAAGTATTTCTCTAATTCAATGTCATGGAAAATTATACCTATGCTTTCTTCTAAGGTTGTCATAGTTTTAGTTCTTACACTTATATCTGTGATCTATTATTAAATTAATATTTGTGTATGGTGAAGTAGAGGTCCAATCCGCTTCTTTTTGCATGTAGATAATAATTGTTTCAGCATTTGTTGAAATGACTGTTCTTTTTGGCATTCTTGTTGAAATTCAATTGACCATGGATATATGTGCTTGTTTCTGGACTCTCAATTATAGTTTATTGACCTTTATGCTTATCCTATGCCAATACCACACTGTTTTTATTATTGTAACTTTGTAGTAAATTTTGAAATCAGTAAGATTAAGTCCTTCCAACTTTGTTCTTTTTCAAGATTGTTTTGACTTTGCTGGGTCCCTTGGATTTTCATATGATCTTATAGATAAACTTGTCTATTTCTGTAAAAAAGATAAAAGGCAGTTGAAATTTGTGGAGGAATTGTATTGAACCTGTAGATTAACTTATTGGTAGGAAACTGCATACATTTGTTAGAAAAAACAGGGGCTGATTATAGGAGAAACTAAGAAAGATAAAGCTAGGTTTTGGAGAGGTGCACCTTATATCGGAGACCCAGTCTTACCATGTGTATCTGAGAGTTTGCATTTCCTTTGGCGATACATTAATTGTTTTAAAATAATTGAAATATAGTACACATATTTTTGGGATGGGATTACCGTCTTCACAACATTAATTCTTCTAGACCATGAACATAAACATTGTCTCTACTTGTTTAGGTCTTCTTTAATTTCTTTCAACAATGTTTTATAATTTTCAGTGTACAAATCTTGTTTTTTTTTTTGTTGTTAAATGTGTTCCTAAGTATTTTTTTATACTTGATTACTATTTTAAATGAAGTTGGTTTTTTTAGAATTTAATTTACAGTTTGTTCATTGGTAGTGTATAGAAATACAACTGAACTATTTTTTTTTTTTTTTTGAGCCGGAGTCTTGCTCTGTCGCCCAGGCTAGAGTGCAGTGGCCGAATCTCAGCTCACTTCAAGTTCCGCCTCCCGGGTTCATGCCATTCTCCTGCCTCAGCCTCCCGAGTAGCTGGGACTACAGGCGCCCACCACCTCGCCCGGCTAGTTTTTTGTATTTTTTGGTAGAGACGGGGTTTCACCGTGTTAGCCAGGATGGTCTCGATCTCCTGACCTCGTGATCCACCTGTCTCGGCTTCCCAAAGTGCTGGGATTACAGGCTTGAGCCACCGCGCCCGGCCAATACAACTGAACTTTGTAAATTGATCTTGTGTCCTATTAACTCTAATAGTTATTTCTTTGTTTGTGGAATCCTTAGGATATCTGCAAGTATTTTACTTTTTCCTCTGTAATCTTGATGCCATTTATTTCATTTTTGCTTACTTCCTCTGAGTACAGCCTCCAGAATAGAGGTGGTGAAAATGGCCATACTTTCTCATTCCTGATCTTAGGGGAAAGCTTTTAGTCTTTTACTATTAAGTATGACGTTAGCTGTGAAATTTGGATACTATTTAAATTAAGTTGATTTAACTTGAATTAGATCGTTATAAAGTTAGATGTTGATTGTAGTCCCTGGGCCAACCGCTAACAAAATAACTCATCATCTCTTATCTAAACTGCCCTCCAAAACCTCAGGAATTTATTGCATGCTTCCCCTTCTGCTGCCATTCTTGATTTCAGCTATTTTCATTTTTGATGGGCCTACTGCAGAAACTGTAAAACTATTTCCTGATATTCCACTCTTTCTGTCCTCCAGCTTTTACTCCATACTGAAGTCAGAAAAATGCATATTTGATCATATCATCTCACACCCATCCTACTACTGCTAATAAATCCTTCAGTGGTTCTGCATTGACTTCAATAACAGATGCAAACTCCTTGGCTGCCATCTCAGCACCTTTCTTGAAACATCCTGTTACCTTCCCTGCTTCTTCTGATGCTCTACCCTTCACATACAGATACACACATTGACACACACACACACAGAAATGCACACACACACATCCTTACTCCTTTAAACATCCTGTTCCTAATCACTTCACAAACTATGCCATTCTCTCTCTCTCTCTCTCTCTCACTGTCTCTGTTCTTTCCATATGTTGTTTCGTCTGCTTGAAACACTCTTATTTTCTCCCTCATCTACGGTGCCTCAAATTTTCAAACTCTCGCATAATTACCTTCTTTAGGAAGCTTGCCCAGCTTCCCTTTTTCTGTTTGATGGCTTTCTATCCTCCACTTTCCTCTTCTAACCCCCAAGTATACACTTTATTTTAATTATTGATTTACAGGTCTGCCACTCACCTTGTCCCTTGAGTTTCTTGAAATCAAATTCTATTTTTGGTTTCTGGATATCTCAAGCTGAACAGTGATATGGAGTAAATGCTCAAAAATAATTTGAATGAATGCTTACAATTAATAGTGTACTCACACTGACCTTCTGGCTATCCAGAATTAAATACTGAGTTTTATTCAGACGTTTCTCCATGGAAGGACATGACATCCTGAATCTTTCCTTCTTTTATGCCTCTTTCAGCCCATTCTATCTGCTTGGTTATAATTACTACAGTACACTGTTCACTGAAGAAAAATCAGAAAAAATTTGATTTGAACTAAGTGATTTCCAGATTATTTTATTCCTAATCTAAGTTATAATTCTCTGGGTCAATAGTTAAAACTATGTTCAGGGTTTTGTTTTTATTTTTTTCTTATAAAAGAGTGATGATTTTTTAATTCAGATAATGTGGACACATGAGTATAAATACAAAGGCTGATTTTAAGGCCGGGCACGGTGGCTCATGCCTGTAATCCCAGCACTTTGGGAGGCCAAGGTGGGCAGATCACCTGAGATCAGGAGTTTGAAGCCAGCCTGGCCAACATGGCAAAACCCTGTCTCTACCAAAAAAAAAAAAAAAAAATTAGCCAGACGTCATGGTGGGTGCCCATAATCCCAGCTACTTGGGAGGCTGAGGCAGGAGAATTGCCTGAACCCAGGAGGCGGAGGTTGCAGTGAGCTAAGATCGTGCCACTGCATTCCAACCTGGGTGACAGAGTGAGACTCTGTTTCTTCATCATCATCATCATCATCATCATAGAAATAAAAATGCTAATTTTAATGTTAATCTCATTTTTCTGAGGCCCACTGGGAAGAATGCAGTGGTTGCGGGGCTAGCCAAAATGAGATAAAAGGATCACAGTTTCTCCAGGTAAGGCAAAGTATACATTGTCAGTGCAGAACAGGAGAATTTTGGGCCCTGTGGCAGATTGACAAAACTTCCCAGTACTTAATGTCATAAACACTGGATCATAATGGCTCTTTAATAACCTGAAAATGTTGACATAAACCCATGGCTTATGGCATTACCTAGAGTCATTTAGATACTGAGCTAATTCAAAATTTGTTAGGCAAATGTGTATACTATTATGATAGGATATTATAAGCCCTTAGTATAAAAACTGTGGTTATGTTTTGCAAATATAAATGTAATATCAAGCAGCTATGCTTAGTCAGTTTTCTAATTGGGAATATCCGTGAATTACAAAGCATGACTTAAAATATTTAATTCATGATTAGCATAGAAATACAAAGATAATTCATAAATATTCTCATTGTTTACAGATGAGATTTTAATTGTGCTTTTTAAGGCTTAAATATCTCCATCATATGGCATATTTAATGAGTCAGAACAATTTGGAAGTAATTATTATTATGAAATAATAATTCTGTGGCCTAGACAGGTACTGCAGATGGTATGGGCTTATTGACTAAAATTAAAAATTGGAAGTAAGAGCTTATAGAAAATGTGATACTAGCATAAACTAAGAAATAGAGAGAGAAGGAAGGAAAGCCTGTAAATGCTTGATATTTTATGAGATATTTCATTTACTGTGTCACATTAGGCTGATGATCTAATTCAACTTCCTTGTTTCACAAATAGAGAATAAATTTGAGATTCTTCAAATGGCCAATCAAGGATCACACAACTTACTGACACCATCCTGGGGTAGAACCCAAGTTTCTAAGCCATCAATTTTATGTTGTCCCCACAGGAAACTCTCATTATGAAACAACTTCTCAGATGCCTGTTGATCTGGGTTTAAAAAATACTTAAATATTGTCAGAATGTGTTATATGTAGTCTTAAGTATCTCAGAGTTTCAAACATAAATCTTCTTCAGGTCTTGTCTTTTCCTTCATGATATAAATAAAAAAATAAAATATTCTTCTTAACAAAGAAAGTGGAAGTATACAATCTCTATTGGAAATCACCTTTCTCTTGTGTTGATGTATAAACAGAACTCCATATCTTGTCTGGTTATAAGCACTATCAGGATAATTTTTATTTCAATAGTTAAAATTGTACATAATAAAGAATTATAATAGCTATTTAAAACACTAAAAGTTAATGTGGCTCTTTATAGGTTTAGGATAATAAATACTGAACTCTTTTGTGGGAAAACTCAGAGCATTCACTGTTCTAGTTATATCTGAAGTTATTTACAAGTATAATTCATGAACTTCTATTTTATCTGTAAACAAAATTATAGGAGGCCATTGTTTTGGACTGAGCTCTTGTTCTGGGCCCCAACAAACCAGACCAAACCAAAATGGAGTCACTCATGCTAAATGCCAAATAATCAAACTGAAACTTTAAAGGAGCATATGGAATCCCAAGCAGACCAGTTTTTCCTCAAAATAGGAGATTCTATTCTACCTGAATCAGCTTAATAAGGAAGTCCAGTCTGCTTTAGCCCTTACCAAAAAAAAATGTAATCTAGGGCCGGGTGTGGTGGCTTATACCTGTAATCCCAGCACTTTGGGAGGCCGGGGTCAGGGGATCACCTGAGGTCAAAGGTTTGAGACCAGCCTGTTCAACATGGTGAAACCTAGTCTCTACGAAAAATATAAAAATTAGCTGGGTGTGGTGGCCCACACCTATAATCCCAGCTACTTGGGAAGCTGAGGCAAGAGAATCACTTCAACCTGGGAGGTGGAGGTTGCAGTGAGCCAAGATCATACCACTGCACTCTACCCTGGGTGACAGAGTGAGATTCTATCTCAAAAAAAAAAAAAAAAAAAAAAAAAGGAACCCAGTGTTAACCAATCAATTTTTTCACATTGTTCTGTTTCCTTGTTCCCACTTTTTAAAAAAACCACTGTTCTGCTATAGCCCGGTGGGAGCTCTCATTCTTTGTTATTAAATGGAGGCTATTGATTCATGAGTCTCAAATAAAAGCCAATTATATCTATCACTAAATTTGTTGTAATTTTATCGTTTGACATATCCTAAACCATCCAAGCCTTATAACTTGTAATTCTTTAAAACATATTTTGTGATTCTTGGTATTTATACCAAGAATTTCTTTCTCTCTCTGTAACTCTCTCACTCACTCACTCTCTCTCTCTTTAATTTAGTCTCTGGTCCCTATCTGATTATTTCACAAATAGGACTGTGAATACTGTCTGTTTCTTCAAGCTCCTCTCATCAAAAGAAGGAATTTACACATATTACATATATGAACAGAAATGTTTTTCCCCCAATTTTCTCTTAGTTTAAAGCTGCTTCTTTTCTTAAAGGGAAATTTGCATTTTGCATTTCATGTTTCCCTTTGAGAACATACTTACATACTTTTATGTCCACATTGGGAAATTTATTTGAAACACGGCTCTTTGGGGATCGTTCCCTAATTGCATCTATTCAGCCATAAATATTGATAAATATAACAAAATCACAGGTAAAATAGATAATCAATAATCATTATAGAGACTAGCATGCGCTGCTGTTGAGATACACATATTTAATAAGTCATACTGGCCCTTTAGCTGTACCTAAAACATGACGAATCCATTTTTGTGTCGGGGCCTTTATTCATTATTCTTTCTTCCTTTGATAAAAAAAAAATACTTCTTTCTATGCTAAATGGGATATTTTGTAGATCATAAATTCATTAGTAAAACTCTGAAGAAGGTACTATTGCTTTCTCCATTTTACAGATAATAAAACTATGGCAGAGAGCTTAGCTTTTGAAGGATTAAATGAGATAAAGTACTTAGAACAAAGTCTAAACTGTAGTAAGCACTATAAATATTATAGTATATAAATGTGAATCAATAAATATTAGCTTTTATGATCTGATATGTAAACTTTTTTGAATTTTTGTAATTCTTTTCCCAAAGTCACTTTACGGAACACAATTTTATTAGCTGATGAAAGAATTGTTACAAGCTTCCAGCCTAAAGCTCTTCCGTAGGCAAGCTGTAAAACCATCATTCAGAAGTTTTAACTGTTTACCCTGAATCCTTATAATCATAACAGTCAACTGATAGGATGTGATTGGAGCAGTTATGAGGGAAAAGAAAAAAAAAAACCTTCTGACTTGAATGGATCATAATAATGACCTGCCACCCTAAGTCACCAGGAAGCACTTAAATTATCTTTACTTTAGTCCATTAAAAAAGCAAAGGTATGTGTAATTATATGCTTTAGAAGTTCTACCTGAGCTGCTGAATACCCTATCTTATTTTCAATGCAACCTTTAAGAATCATTCAAAATCCATTAAGTACTTCAGAAGAAAGTTTAAATTGTGCCCTTTCATATTTTCTGCCTGAGTATAATTTTCCTAGATAGGCCTTTCCCGATCACTACATCTAAAATAGTAGCCTCTATAATCCTCTAGCCCCTTACATACTTGCTGTGTTTTTCTTCATAGCATTATGATTTCTTGATATTATATATCCCTGTCATTTAGTTGTTATTGTCTTTTTCCTTCCCTAGGATATAAATCACAACAGCTTTTGTGACAATTGTGGTGAAACAGCTTTTCCCGGTTTTGTGCTATATTCATGGCACTTAGAACAGTTCCTCTCATATATAGACATTCAAATATGTGTTGAATGAATGAATGAATAAGGAATATAAACCACCAAGGAACAGAGCAGGAAACGATTTACATTTATACTATCGACTATAATTTTAGGAATCTCAAACAATTTTTCTTAAAGCCTCTGTATTATTCAACATTTACTGATATTTGCAAAAAGTTTATAGCAAATCTTAGTATAATCTCAAAGATACATTGGGTAAACTTGCATTATTCATAATGTAGACTAGGCAAATATAAACACAGTACATGAAGATACTAAGTGATAAGCCCAAGCTTGAACATCTTGTCTGCCTTAAAAGAAGTCAACATATTTCAACTGCTGCTACTAAAAGTTTCATTTTACTTATTATGTAAAAATGTGAAGACATTCCAATATTTTTTCTCTGTCATCTCTGTATTTATAGCCTTCACCTTACTTAATTTTATATCTTGGGAATAAGGCTACTGTTTTCCAAATAAATGTGCTCATATATCTAAAACAACAGTAAATGCTATGTGTAAATGTGATATACAAATTCAGGTTAATGAGACTTAAATAAGATTAAGACAAAAGGAAAATATTTAAAATAGTACATCTTTTAGAAATAGTTACATATTGATTTCCTCATTTATTCAATTAGTCACTCTACTTATATATATATATACATACACACACATATACTTTCTAACAAACAGTATTATTAAAAGACAACTAAATGTGATAGAATATATGTTAATGAAGCAAAGATAAATAATATAGTCTCACATTTCTCGAGGGACTTCAGTTGGGGAATACAGGAATATCAAATATCTGTGAATGTGTCTGTACACACACATACACCACATATATACTTAGTGTTCTGTCCTGTTCACCATCTGCTATTGCTTCCCACACAAGTTCTTCTATCCTCTGAAAGCTCTATTCTTCTATCGTCCTGACTGCCAACCAAAAGATCTCTCCTCTAAAGGAATTAGAGGCCGTACATTTGCTTAGTCATAAGTACCCATTTTCCCATTTCTGTATTTAAAAAGTGTTTCTCTATCTGCATCCAAGATCACCTCCTTTTGTCAAGCCTCAGAGGAGGTTTTCTCCTCTTTTTCTGCCCTAGGATCATCCTTCCATCTGTATCCCCCACCTCTTTTTTTTTTTTTTTTTAGATACAGGGTCTTGCTCTGTTACCAGGCTGGAATTTAGTGGCTCCATTATAGCTTATTGCATCCTTGAACTCCTGGGCTCAAGTAATCCTTCTGCCTCAGCCTCCAGAGTAGCTAGGATTACAGATACATACCACCATGCCCAGCTGATTTAAATTTTTTTTTTTTTTTTTTTTTTTTTTTGTAGAGATGGTGTCTCACTATGTTGCTCATCCTGGTCTCAAACTCCTAGCTTCATGAGATCCTCCTGCTTTGGCCTCCCACAGTGCTGGGATTATAGGTGTGAACCACTGAACCTGACCCCGTCTATATCCTTGATCTGATCTCTTCTCTCCAGGAATTTTCTTGCTTCTCCTTTCTTTCCCTTCCCTTCCCTTCCCTTCCCTTCCCTTCCCTTCCTTTTCTTTTTTTTCCCCTCGAGACAGAGTCTCGCTCTGATGCCCAAGCTGGAGTGCAATGGCACTATCTCAGCTTACTGCAACCTCGGCCTCCCAGGTTCAAGCAATTCTCCTGCCTCAGCCTCCTGAGTAGCTGGGATTACAGATGCCCACCACCATGCCTGGCTAATTTTTTTTTTTTTTTTTTTTTTTTTTTTTTTTGTATTTTTAGTAGAGACAGGATTTCACCATGTTTGCCAGGCTGGTTTTGAACTCCTGACCTCAAGTGATCCACCTGCCTCGACCTCCAAAAGTGCTAGGATTATAGGCATGAGCCACCACAACCGGCCTCTCTTCTCATTTTTTATATATTTTGTTAGCTTTTCCCTCTCTACTGGCTCTTTCCCATACCCTGTATCTCGCCTCTGGGTTGTTTTTTCATAGTTCATCTGTGTGCAGCCCATACCAGTTTGAATCTGAGAGTCCATTGTAAGCATCTCTTCCCAACATTGCTTTCAGTGTCACACTGGTAGATTGAAATTGTCCTCACTATAGTGGGTTTTTTTATATGAGGGAATTCAATGAATCAAATTCCCCTCCACTTTCCAGCACTGGTTAAACATTTACAGGCAAACTGCTGCTGCAGTCCCTCACCTTCCCTTAAAACCACGTTCTTGAAAAGAGTCTACTCTAAATCTACCAGCTTCCTCACTTCACATCAAATCTCTGAAACTAGACAGCTGCCCTTGCGTCTACTGGAAGTTGTGTACCCTGGGAGTGGTCTTAGACTCCTTGCTTTTCTTCACTCTGCAAATCCAGTCAGTCCCTGACTATCTTTCTGTCCCTCCTCCTCCATCACTCCATTCTCACCCCCAGCTACCGTCTTTCAGGTCTTTACCATTTCTTACATGGATTTTTATAATCTTCTCCCAGTTTGTCCTCCTGCCTTCTGTCAGACTCAGCCAGTTCTTCCCAATGCCACTGGAATGGTGTGTTTTAAAAATCTAAACCTGATCAAGTTTCTTCCCTACTCAAAATCCTTCCATGGCTCTTCACAGCCTCTGGGATAATGTCTTTATTATATAATACTTCATCATTTACAAATAACAGAGGACCATGCCCAGATTGCTTAAGCAAAATGGAACTAATGGCAACTGAATATTCCAGAGAATGGATCTGGGTTGAATGATGTCAACGGGAATTTGTTTCTCTTCGTATTTCAGTTCTGCTTTCTATTGTGTTGGTTTCAGTCTCAGGTCCAGTGTGATAGCAAGGTGGTGGCTGCCACTGCAGCTGCATAACCTCTCAACTTTAACATATAGCAAGAAAGAAACAGGAAACTCCAACCTTCCCATGAAGAGATTCATAATTATCTCATTGCAACTGGGCCATGTACCTACCCCAAAGGAATTGCCATTGTTAATAAATTGTAATATGTTGCTTGGCCTGTATCCAAGCCACATGAAAGTTAAGAGGGTATATCCTCAAATGGAAATTCAAACTCTTGGTGGAAGAATGGACACTAGGAAAGCTACTACTTATAATGAAAGCATCTAATATGTATGTAGCGCTTTGCATATCACAGGTAGTGCTTCAGTGTTTTGCATGTGTTAAGTTAATTTTTAAAACAACATCATGAAGAAGGGAGGGAACTGATATATAGAAGGCTTAGGTAGTTTAGCTAAGTTAGACACAGCAAATTACTGGTGTTTATTGCAAAATACAAATTTCTGAGTATGGGCCTTCCTTTACTTTCTTACCTAATAAATTCCTGAGAATATTTGTAAGCCAGATGACTGGTAGTTCAGAAACTAACTTAAATAATATAAAGTGAATGTGTTCCATTATTAAAGAGCTAAAAACCACTGGAGATTTCTCACACTTCCTGTGTTCCACAGCACCAGATGACTTTTAGAGTGCATAGAAATGTCAAAATGGCTGGGGTTCCCTGGTTTTAGGAGGTTAATAGCTCAGGATTGGGTTGGGGTGGAGATGTTAAGTCCTCAGCTGCTTGTAGCAGGTATCTGCTTCCCATGAACTACAGTTTCTCTCCTAATCCCTCCACAGGGATCACAGTACAAAGATAGCTAGCCACTTTTTTTTGTTTGTTTGTTTGTTTTGAGACGGAGTCTCGCTCTGTCACTCAAGCTGGAGAGCAGTGGCGCAATCTTAGCTCACTGCAACCTCCGCCTCCTGGGTTCAAGTGATTCTCCTGCCTCAGCCTCCTGAGTAGCTGGGACTACAGGCGCCCGCCACCACGCCCAGCTAATTTTTTGTATTTTTAGTAGAGATGGGGTTTCACCGTGTTAGCCAGGATGGTCTTGATCTCCTGACCTCGTGATCCGCCTGCCTCAGCCTCCCAAAGGGCTGGGATTACAGGCATGAGCCACTGCACCCGGCCAATTTTTTTAAACTTCTACTTGAGTGAAGAGGGTATTACGTAGGATTCTGGCCTTTCTCCCAGTAGAAACAGTGGACAGGAAGAATTTAGCCAGCTGATGCATGAAAAGTGAAATTTTGTGTATGATATGTAACACTCTTGTATTCCTTTCCAGTCTTACATCTTACCATATACCCCTCACATGCATCCTTTATTCTAAAATCCAGTATGCTTTCTCTTACATGCCTTTCACAATTCTTTTGTGTCTTGACAAATGCTACACCATCTGCACCTGACAGATCATCTCTCAAAGGTTGTGTCAAGTGTCACCTTCTCAGTGAACACCTTCCTGGGATCACCCTCCTTGTGAGGAAACAGCTGTGCTTCCTTTTGTCTAATTGTACTTAAAAGAACATTTGCCATAGTTTCTATAACTAGTTACTGCGTTTCTGTATTTATGTTTGTCTACTTTTCTTATGCTGCAAGATCCTTGAGAGCAGGGAGCCTATTTTATTATTTCTTATATCCTTAGAAAAGTGCCTGACACATAGGAGGTGCCCAATAAATGTTAGATAAGTGAATGAATAACATAAGAAATATGCAGAAACTCTAACAGGGACTCCTAATTGACAAGAATTAACGCTGGCTAGAGCTAGGAGGGATGCGTTGGACAAAGCTTCTCTCTCTAAGATTCTAGATTTGAGACAATTAAAGATATATATTCCTGCAATAAAGATAGCCTTTGCTATCCAAATATTTACTGTCACATTTTGTTAGAATTTTCACAAAAATTTTAGTATCCAAATAGAAAATTCTACCACAACATTTTTATAAGTGCAAGAATGGAAATGTTTAAGTCGTAGGTGAGTCCATGTAGGAGGATATAGAGTACCTCCATATAGAATCATGCCAATGTCTTCTAAGGAAGTAGAAAAGCCTGTGAAGAAAGTTGGTGAGTACAAGAGGTCTAGAAAATCCCATGTATTAAAAGAAACATTGGTGCATAAAATGTACAGAGAAAGATTAACACATAAAACATACGTTTGATCATGCATATGGCTCTCTCCATAATGCTTGTATTTTCCACATGTAAGACAATTTTAAAATATATTATGATTATTGGCTTTTTGAAAGCTTCCCTGTGTCACTCAAGCATAACATGGTATGTTTCAGAAGCTAGAGACCTATCTCATGTGGTGGGCAATCAGAAAAATCGAAACCATGGATTACCTGCTGATGGCACTATAATTCTTTGAAGATCTGAAGGAGATGAAAGAATTTGATCATTCGGTAAAAAGTTGACTTTCAGCTGAAATTCTGGACTAGTACAAAAGACCTGAAAACTATGTAAGACAGATAGAATCACTAGAATGAAGATCATAGAGGAGGCAACTTCTTGGTAATGGGGTTGCAGCAGTTTTTTTGTTTGTTTGTTTGTTTGTTTTTTTCCCAGTGAATTGCAGAAAACTATTGATAAAGGTAGCAAACAAATTTTCAGTAATATCAATTCTCTTGATATAATTTGGCTTTTTATAAATAAGTGTTATCAGAAGATAATAAAAAAGAGCTAGGATATTACGCATCCAAAGATAGGCTCGCGTAACTTTTAAGTGAAAGTTGTAGAGGTGATGGTAAACTAAAACCTCTCTACTTGTGTAAGTCTGAACACCCAGGACTATTAAGGAAATGTGGAAGGGTAAATTGTCTATTATGTGGTTCTTAAATCTAAAACTTGATTGAAAAAGGAGGCATTCAGTCATTTTTCAAGGAGTCATAGTTTCCAGTGGTCCATTTTTTAGGGTTGTAGAATCTTAGAACATAAAGAATTGTGACTGAGGTTTGGGTAAATTTCATTTAATAAAACAAATGGTTAATAAAGTTGCTGTGAAGAAACCTAGTTTGGATGACAAGCTAAGAAAATTCCTTTTTTTTTTTTTTTCACATCAGCATGAATATCTGAATTATTTTTCCATCCCTAATTCATTTTGCCAGTGGCGACATCATCCCTCCAAGGATGCTGTGGCTACACTGAATCTTCAGTGGTACTCTCTGAGGTTTAGAGGCCCTTTCTGGTGAGTTCCAAAAAATGCAAGCTCTGGCTGGGCGCAGTGGCTCATGCCTGTAATCCCAACACTTTGGGAGGCCTAGGCGGGCCCATCACGAGGTCAGGAGATGCAGACCATCCTGGCGAACACGGTGAAACCCCCTCTCTACTAAAATACAAAAACAAAATTAGCCGGGCATGGTGGTGGGCGCCTGTAGTCCCAGCTACTGGGGAGGCAGAGGCAGGAGAATGGCGTGAACCCGGAAGGCGGAGCTTGCAGTGAATGGAGATCGCGCCACTGCACTCCAGCCTGGGCGACAGAGCGAGACTCCGTCTCAAAAAAACAAAACAAAACAAAACAAAACAAAACAAAACAAAACAAAAAAAAAACAAAAGGAAGCTCTTTGGTGTTCGGTTTTAATTAAGCATGCCCGTGACTGTGGAGTGAAAGCCAAAGGCTTTTAGGGAATAGTCAATTCTTCTCCAGGCTCAATGAAAGGACTTAAGAGAAGCAAATTGATTTTGATCATGTTGTGCATTTTCCAATAATTCCCGAAAGAGGAAAACATTTTCCTAAGCAAAGAGTGACATGCGGATTTCTTTTGTGATCCGTATTTGTGAAAAATGCCTCACTTCAGGATTGCAATATGCCCTAACAAGTAAATACTGCCTGTGCCTGGGGGCTGAGTAGTGGTTATCACCAGAGAAGCTCTTACCCTCTTAGAAGTAGGCATTAGTTTTCTACTATCTGTTGTTTGAGTATGAGTCAAACAGTAGATGCAGATGCCTTCACTGTCAAACAGAGGAAATATCAATAACTTTTATGACCTTTATAACATAGCCATTCAACTAAAATTGACTTAACAGATATTTATCTTTTGTTGATTGTAGGCAATAAACAATACTATGTTGTACAGGGACTAGGAAAAAATTAATATATAATTATTGTTCTCGAGGAAATAGTAGAACCCAGATCAAATAAGAAAATAAATAGTTATTGGGTTTATTTTGCTTTTGCACTTTTTATAAAATATCTATAAATTATGAATTATATTTTATGTGACTATTACTATATCTGCTCTTTCACTGACTGTCATTTGTTATGACAAAAGGGTGCTCTCTGATCCCCATGGCTAGAAACTTCAAATTCAGTTTCTTAAGTAATAAATATTTCTTAAGTAGGTAAATAATATCATATTATTAACATTTAGTGTTCACCTTTCACAGATAGGTAAATCATAACATGAGTTTTCTGATAAACCTTGCTATATCAATATGTACAAAATGTATAACATGTGAAGAGTACATATATGAAGGGAAGTGAATTTTTCCAAGTTTTGAGTTAAAGTGGGTATTGATTTTTGAGCTAGATTTTGCAAGACTAATATTTCTGTTCAAGAAGGAAAAGGACATTCCTCGAAATGGGAACATAATAATCAGTTTGTTCATTGTAAAACATAAGGTCATGGATGCATTTAGTTTATTTGGAGAGAAACCAGGTTCAAGTTGCCAGGTTTAGGGGGCAGGAGGGGTGGGATAGTTTAGGATGAATATCAACAAGGTGACTTGGGCTGTGCTATGAAGGACATTGAAGCAATGTCTGAAAAGTCTTCAGAACACACACACAAACACACATGCACACACCCCTACCTATTTATATATTACATTCCTAAGTGCATTGTGTTCAAAAACTGGTTTTCCTTGATTTCTCCCACGTTAATTCGGAAAATGAATATGCTTATGTTCTGAGAATACAGAAAGATTCATTAAATGTGCCTAAGACATTTTCTCATTTGAAACATTTATTTTAAAAAATTTAATCTGCTGCTTTTTTTTAAAATTAAACTGTTTTTTGGCAATCTTTTTTTATTGGGCAATCCACATGGGATTGAATCTTTAATGACTCATCAAAATTTATTGTAGATTCTAAAAACATTATAAAAAAATTGATAAATATATAAAAACAGCTGGTTTTGAGATATTGTACTTTTAAAAAATGATTCGTGATACCCTTGAGTACAATAAAGTACACCTGAAAAACGCGAGTTTCAAACTGAGAATTCTGTTTAATTTTTAGCTAGTTCCAAGTGAAGAACGCTGTGCTAGGCCTTCACCAGAGAGTGGAAACAAGTGTACTGAGCAGTAGTAATTGGAGGGAAGACAAGCCAGAAGATATAGCATAGGCCGCACTGAAGAGGATCCCAAGTGTAATAGTTAGGTTGTAGCAATAGTCATCAGAGGTTTTCTAAATAAGAAATTTGCATATGTAAGTGCTTTCCCTTAATAAAATTACATTGCAATATGAATTGGAGGGTTAGAGACAAGTTGGAAGGCCAACGCAATCATTTCCAGCCCGTGATGTGCAAACTGTGTACCAGGAACACCAGTGATCAGTGGAGAGGATTCAAGTATTTGCCAATGATATGTTCCCCATCAAACACTGAAGATTTTTTTAATTTCAAGAATTTAACTTTTTAGGCCGGGCGCGGTGGCTCAAGCCTGTAATCCCAGCACTTTGGGAGGCCGAGGCGGGCGGATCACGAGGTCAGGAGATCGAGACCATC